>NC_026145.1:10389852-10518605 GCF_000512975.1 Sesamum indicum | reverse complement strand
CCCAAAAAAAATCTTAACACAGACAACTGCCAAATGGAGCACTCCATCCTTCTGTCATCCCAAGTAAAAAAGAGTCACAAGAGTTTGTTTTTCACTTAGTGCGTAAAAGGACTTACCAAAAAGAATGTGCTTATTATTACTCCTCACAGTCCATCAATGTAGCCGGGAAATATTGAGTTTGACTGTCGAAAGAATGCTTAGCTGTCTTATAGGTCTTAATGGAGAGTTTTCTTGCTTGCAAATACTTCAGAGATCCTGATTTTTGTTGTGCCTGTCTAGTCCCTTTTCATGAGAATTTTTAAAATAACATAAAGGGGATTTGTGGATTCCTATGGAACTTGATTAACAGACTTTGTCACCATAATACCATATTAAATGCAACTCGAGACTCATTTTTGTTTGTGGGTCTTCTTAATTACCCCTGTTGTTGTGCTGGCAGTTAAGGGAGGCCACCCTGTTTGCTTTGGCTTCCGTGTCAGAGCAGTTGCTTGAAGCAGAGGTCACTCTTTGTGTTCTCATAATAAAAACAAAATCCTCACTTGGTTTATATTGTAAATGAGGCCCTGTAATTGTATTGTCTATATCTGTGTTTCCTCTTTTAGGTTTCTGGACCCACTATTGGGAATATGCTAGAGCAAATTTTAACTGATGACGTGGCAACAGGTGAGACATTTCTGAGAGATGCATTGGGATGTTCACTTCAGATTGATTCGGGCCATGAGATTTGTTCTTTTGTTATAAGAGAATTGTATGCTTTTATACGGAACTGAAATCCCTTTGTTTAACTGCAGGTGTACATGACTACCCCTTTCTTTTTGCCCGCCTATTTTCATCTGTTGCAAAGTTTTCGTCTGTGGTAATTATCAACAACCTCCTCTTCTTCCACCAGTCTTCATTATTCCCAGTCAGCTTTCATGTACTTTCTGAGATCTTATTTAGTTTCACTATTTGTACAGATAAACAACCAAGTAACAGAGCATTTTCTGTATGCTGCTATTAAGACAATTGGCATGAATGTGTAAGAACTTCAGTTGGATCCGGATATTACATTCCAGTTAATTTTGTTAGAATGTCACCCATTCTTCCATTTTTACAGCCCCCCACCAGTTAAAGTTGGTGCCTGTCGAGCTCTATCCCAGCTTCTGCCAGATGCCACCAGAGGAGTTATTCAACATCACGCATTGGATTTATTCTCTTCACTTACAGAACTTCTTAAAAATGTGAGGTGATACCTGTATTTTGTAGCCTGTGGGATTTGCTTTATTGTTGTTGATAGCATGTCCTTATTGCTTCCTGCTTCGTAGGCATCTGAAGAGACTATGCACCTAGTACTTGAAACTCTACAAGCTGCAGTGAAGGCTGGTTAGTACAAGTGGAATACAAACAAACTTTATGTTAGCTAGTTTTTAGGTCCTCGATGCCTATGGCATTCTCTGACCACATTCATTAGAAGCTCAATTTTTGTTTCCTTTTGTAGCTCATGAAGTTTCAGCCTCAATAGAGCCAGTTGTCTCACCGACCATCCTTAACATGTGGGCTTCCCATGTTTCTGACCCTTTCATCAGTATCGATGCTCTAGAGGTTTTGGAGGTAGATCTTTTATTTTCACTTTATTGTTTTCTGAGTTTGGTTCAGTGGAGTCTACAGAGTTATGTGTGATAAACCCAGAATTTTGTAAGTTAAAGCTACATTATGAATACAACAAGATGAATCATGATAATTTCCCTGAGATGTTCATGCATGTTCCCAGTCTGACATATACTAGATAACTTTTGCTCTATTTTCCGAAGTTTGTTAGAGTCTCTCAAAACTTTACATCTGGTAGATACTTGTCTAATTCAGCAAATTCTTATAACCATTTAATTATTTTCTTTGTTAACAAAAGGTAGATTATGGTGTGCTAAATGCCGTTGCAGATTATGGTGTGCTCTTCCAAAGGCCACAAGGCTGTTTTTGGATATTCTCTCTGTTCTTCTGACTTCTGAGTAGCATTTTGTTACTCTCTCTAGATAGCGATCTGAATAGGATGGTTTTTTGGCTGATGCAAATCTATAGTGATCATGACCAAGTTATATTTTACTTCTGAAAAAATCTTAGCTGCTGGTTACTTCGGATTTCATGGTTAACAAATTAAACGCATCACTGAATGATATTGTTTAATCCCCATGTACATCAGTAAAGGATTTGTTTACAGCTTTGTATTTTTCATCTTTGCAGGCAATAAAAAATGCTCCAGGATGTATTCATCCTCTGGTTTCTCGAGTTCTACCTTATATCGGGCCAATACTCAGTAATGTACGCAAACGACCCAGTGCTGACAACAAAAAGAAAAATCTAACAGTTGAAATTGGTCTCTCTGTTTCTTATTATATTATTTAATTTCTCAGCCACAACAACAACCTGATGGCTTAGTTGCTGGTTCCCTGGATCTTGTTACAATGTTAGTGAAGGTGATTCTTATGTTGAAGAACAGTTATTACAGTTGAGCAGGTGTTTGCTGTGACTGGAAGAGTGGTTCTGATGTTGTAAGGTTACATATTATTATATTTTACAGAATGCTCCTATTGACGTGGTAAAAGCAGTGTATCAAGTTTCTTTTGACCCTGTTGTTAGAATAGTTCTTCAAAGTGACGACCACAGTGAGATGCAGGTTACCTTCTGCTCTCTCTTAGCTTAAAGTCTCCTCTAAGTAGTTTCTATATTACTTGCACCTTCTTTTAAAATATTATATGGGCTTTAAAATATAAAATAACGCTGTTTGATGCTTTATATCTGTCAGAACGCAACCCAGTGCTTAGCCGCCCTAGTCTCTGGTGGAAAACAAGATATGCTTGCTTGGTGTGGTGATCCTGGATTTACAATGAGAAGTTTACTTGATGTGGCTTCTAGGTGATTTGCTCAGCCTTGCTTATATTACTATTTCCTGTAATGTCCAATAACATGATTTTGCCAACAGCATGAAGCTCCTTTTTTCTTTTTCGCTGTAATTTAGTAATGAACAGCTGGGTAATTACAAACTTGCTCTCACACACACACCCCAACATGCGCGCGCACACACGCACGCACACACAAGAAACACAGATAAACCTCTTAGGTGGTTTCACATAGAAACTGTCTCCCACAAATATGTGATAGTCCAATGTTACGGAGAAAATCTAACCAGTTCGTGATGCAATCTTTCTGTGGAAACTAGATATGCTTTGCAATATTTTCCCGTCTCTAAGGTGATGTTGCTTGCTTACACTTCAATCTCTACGCATCTTTTATTGTTTAGTTAGGCTTTTGTGCATGATTTTGTTTGAGCTAAGGCTGTGCATTCTGATATAATATTCTCATACTAATGTGCTAAGCCTGAGCCGATAAGCAGCAATGTAAATACAACGCAGAGATGTTTCTGTTATCTTCTCGATAACTTATTTGTTGGTTCTGGATATGCAGGCTTCTAGACCCTGATTTGGAAAGTTCTGGATCCCTTTTCGTTGGTAGCTTCATTTTGCAACTTATTTTACATCTGCCTTCAGAAATGGCACAGCATATCAGAGACCTTGTGACAGCACTTATCAGACGCATGCAGTCTTCTCAAATTTCAGCACTGAAAAGTTCACTGATTCTAATTTTCGCTAGATTGGTTAGCTTTCAATTTGATTTTGACAGATTTCTATGAGTAATGCATCATGACATTGAGCATAAATGTGTACATTCACTTCTTTCGATAAAATCACTTTACATCACTAAGTTTGGCTCTAGCATTTTCCAACAACCAGTATACATTATTCTCCAATGCAGGTCCACTTGAGTACCCCTCATGTAGAACAATTTATTGACTTGCTGGTCTCAATCCCAGCAGAAGGTCATCGAAACTCCTTTGCTTATCTTATGCTTGAATGGACTAGACAGCAAGGCAAGTATTCTGATGTCTGATTATTTTATGCCTATAATGTACTTCATTTGCATGAATCAAAATGAACTTGAAGAAAACTAATTTGTTTTAGCAAAAAGATTTTCCTGCTGCTTGTTCCAAATTTAAATTTGGAATTCTTGTAGAACAATCATTTTATTCTTACCATTCTGTCTTATATGTTTAGAACTAAATATTTCTGGCCAATCTATCTCTGGGATTAGCTATTTGACAGAGAACCCACATGTGAAGAATAATGAGTGACAAACTAGTAGTAGATTGTGCAATTAATCACTCCAATACACCAAATAACTGTCTTTCTTCGATTATTCATTGTTGGTTTGATACGAATAATGCTTGATAAACATGGTTTTGTGGAAAATTCTTTCCAAATTTTACTTTATTTCTCTGGTTGCATTTTCTTCCCATTGATAGATTGTTCCTTATAACTGCCATATGATTTGGTCAATTGCTTATTCATTCAGGTGAGGTTCAGGGAGCCTACCAAATTAAAGTTACGACTACTGCTTTAGCATTGTTGCTTTTGACTAGGCATGTCGAATTGGGGAATATCAATGTGCAAGGCCTTCTTATCAAGGTTGGCTTGAACTTCTCGTACCATTATGCATATATTGCACACTGCCATGTACTCACTCCATTTTAAATGGTATAGTCCGAGGCCGGGATAACCACCCGTTCAAGAGCTAAGCTAAGACCGGATCAATGGACATTGATGCCACTTCCTGCAAAGGTATTTGTTGTCATGATTCTTCTTCCAAAGATGGGTTTCTGGTATGCACTAATAGTGGTCAATGGTTGGAATTTCTTTGGTCCTTTTTTTTTTTGAATTTTATCAAGGATAAGTATTTATTACAAGCAGACTGTTTACTCCCTTCATGGATGACTTGAGGCCCTTATAGGTACATGCAAAAGTTGCTTTATCCTATTAGAAAATGATTACTTCTGTAGATACTTCTTAGTGATTGAAGCTGCTTGCATATAATTATTCTCTTTACATAAGGAAAAACTGAAACCCTGACTTATAAACTGATTCTATACACAGTGGACATGCTGGTGAGATATGAGAATGAACTGACACCCCAGAATCAAAGAAGAGGACTTGAGTTTGGAAAAATAATCAAGAGAGTTTAAGAATGGGAAGAAGCATACTGGATAAATAACAAAAAAGAGAAAAAGTATGGAAGCCAAATTTTGCATGTAAAAAGGACCACATCTGGAGATCATAGGTATAACTGATAGAAACCTAAGTGAATCCCTTGGAAGATAATGAACATAAATTCCTAATCTTCTGCTTGAAATTCAGGATATTCAATAATCATTCTGCTGGAAAAACCGTTCCGATAATTTGGGAAATAACAGAGTCACATATTATAGAATTGTGTAGCTTTTGTGTTCTTAAGTGCCAAGTGTATGAAAGGGGATTGGGTTTCACAAGGCAGGGTCTGGCCCTACCTGCCAGTTTAAGCATTTGCTCTGCAGATGCATGTTCTTAGTAATAGAAGTTAATTTTGGTTTAACTTTCCTATATGCTTTCTGGTCCCCATAGATTCTGGCTATATTGGCGGATGCTTTATTAGAAATCCAAGAACAAGTCGACGCAGATAATGAGGTAGTCATACATTCACTGTTCACATTTCTAATATAAGTCCATGACTGCAAACTGAAATTAGAAACATTTTCGCAATTCATGCAGCAGGATAGTGATTGGGAAGAAATTCAAAACGGAGATGCTGGAGATAATGAGAATTTCCTTTATTCAGCTGATGCTACATTACATAACAGACCCACATACGAATATCTTGACGCTATGGCAAAGGCTTTCAATGAGGTTTGACTCGTTGCAAACTAAAGTTCTCCAAATTTGTGCTATTCTTTTCACTTTCCTTAGTGGAACTTTGCTTTTATTGATTGGTTAAGGACCAAGAAGACGGCTGTGAGGATGAACTTCTATGTGCTGCCGATCCCCTAAATGAGGTATCTTATGAGGTGCAAAGTTAACAGTCTGCAACAAATTGTAGCTACCCTTAACGCTAACATGACTCTGTGCACCCATTTCACAGATCAATTTGGTTAACTATCTCCATGAATCCTTGGCAAAGTTCTCTGAGAGCGACAAGCCATTTTTCCAACATCTTTTCCAGGTCTCATTATATCCCTCGAGTCTGTCGCATCTCAACTGTTATTGACATTCTTAACTCTGGTCATTTAATCCGGTTTTGAATTCAAAATGCAGAGCTTAACGAAGCCTCAGCAAAATGCTATCGAATTGGTTTTAAGATGACGAGGAATGTGATTGTTGTACAAGGTACATCTTTGCTGAGTGTGAATGCATCAATTCTTTATAATAGCATTGGTTTTGTTCTTTTTAACCATTCAATTTATTTCATCTTGTTGAACTGCTCGAGAATCAAAAGCGAGGATTTTTCTTTCCAGGTCCTCTTCTTGGTTGTACAATAACAGGAGTATAGTCAAAAGTTTAAGAATGAGGATATAAGATTAAACAAATACTTCTCAGTTTGTATAATTGTGTGACTGTTCCAATGGTGATAAAATAAGACCACGAAGTTAGTTTGTTATGCATGTGCTTCAGTTCTTAATCGCTAAACGGGTTAAGTTGATCTTTATCCTGATTCAATAACGTATTTACTCGTAAATCAATGGTGTTAAAATAAGAGTATGATGTTAGTTTGTCGTGGATGTGCTTAAGTTCTTGAATACTAAACGCGTTAAGTTGATAGTTCGTTAATCTTTATCCTGATACGATAGCGTATTTGATCGTCTTACCCATAAAAAAGCACACACTTGTGACGATAAAGATCTTTATCGTTTGCTCTCCTTATCAGTATTGACCAAACTCTCGTTCATTAATGTTTGATGAATGGAAATATCTTTGCTTGAGCGAAAGAAATATGGATTCACTTGAGCAGCTTTTATGGTCATTTGAAGGAAGTTTAGGTTATCTACTTTTGCATGAAATGTAATTTTTCATGGCTATGATTCTATTTAAATCATACTTAAAATTACCATTCAAAAATAAACACTAAAAAGGAATAGTTTACTGAGGTCAACACAACCTCTACATTCGTCTGAACGACATAAACTGACTAAAACGACTCAGCTTGCATCCCTAACAGTAATATGATTTGCAAGTTCATTATTAATATAATTGCTAATCTTTTTTACGTGTTTCATAAAAAACTAAATAGCGACACTTCTTGAACAAAATGTCAGGACAGGTGGTGATGAAACAGCCATACATCGACTATTTTTTGGGTCATCTCATCTGTCACTATTATATTCGCACGTGGTCTATGTTCTAACTAATTAATTGGTAAGACAGGTATCTAGTCCACAATAAAGGAATGGTAGATTACATAACGGACAATTTTCGTGTCATTTATTTTAGGGATAATTCCTAATATATGGTTTATTTATATGAACAACTTTTGTATTTTATGTAATTATAAAAATTATCTATGAGAGTCAAAAAGTAGGGGAATTTATTTAAAAATTGCCAAAAAAATATAACTATTTAAAAAATTGAACAAACAAATACTTGATGAAATTGAGCAAGATTGGTCTTGTTGGAATCGTCTGGACGACAGGATTCGAACGGCTATGGTCTTAATTTGTGATTCGTCCTCACGGTGGAGAAATGGCAGCAAACAGTTTCAGCGCGAATTCTCGACGGAAAAACTTCAAATTTTCATATTTTAACAAATATTTAATAAAATTGAACTAGGTTGGTCTCGTTAGAACCGTTAGGTCGAGGCGAGTCCAGTGGCGGTGGTTCGTGATCGTTGGAATCGTCTGGACGACAGGATTCGAACGGCTATGGTCTTAATTTGTGATTCGTCCTCACGGTGGAGAAATGGCAGCAAACAGTTTTCAGCGCAATTCTCGACGGAAAAACTTCAAATTTTCATATTTTAACAAATATTTAATAAAATTGAACTAGGTTGGTCTCGTTAGAACCGTTAGGTCGAGGCGAGTCCAGTGGTGGTGGTTTGTGATCGTGGGTCGCTCCGGTGGCGGCGAATCGACGGCCGAAAGGTGCCGTGTTCGTACTAAAAATTCATTATTTACGATTGATAAAACTTGAAATTGTTTGTGGGGAAATGTTCGTCTCATCAAGGGGAGTCGAACGGTATATTTGATGGTTGACAACTCGCCATGAGGAATTTTGTTTTTTTAAATAAAAAATTGTGGCACTGCGGTGCTACTTACTTTTCTAACACATTCAGTTTCACTCTATTTTACTAATTTTTTATTTTTTTGGCATTTTTTTAAATAAATTCCCCTACTTTTTGACTCTCATAGATAATTTTTATAATTACATAAAATACAAAAGTTGTTCATATAAATAAACCATAAATTAGGAATTATCCTAAAATAAATGACACGAAAATTGTCCGTTATGTGATCTACCATTCCTTTATTGTGGACTAGATACCTGTCTTACCAATTAATTAATAATACCATTCCTTTATTATGGACTATAAATAAACCATATATTAGGAATTACCCCTAAAACCGTGGCGCCACTTACTTTTCTAACACTTTCATTTTCACCCTATTTTATTAAATTTTTTTTTTGACATTTTTTTAATAAATTCCCCCAAAAAGTATGGGTGATTTTGGAGAATGATGTTTATATTTTTTAAAATATATATATAATTTTTTAAAAGATGAGAGTGATTAGTGTAAATAGACCAATAGGTCATCTCTATTTACGTACTCAAAAAAATCCATATTTTTCTTTGAAGAATTGTATTTTAATTTCACTTATTTATGTAGGCGATGTTAATGCTACATTTAGTTTTATTACTTTTTGATATGATAAAAGTTCTCAATATTAATACTAATTCATATAATTTATATTTTTCATATATAATATATATATATATATATAGATCTAACTTTCTAAAATATTTTCAATATTCTATTGTTCAGTCTTTGTTATTATTTTATACAATGTGAATTACAATGAGCTCTCCCAAGGTTTGGTATAATTACAAATATTTTATCATTTTTTGTAAATTATCAATACGTTCTGATTTTAGTGATCGTCTAACAATTAACCCAAACCGCTAATTCCTATTAGGTTTTTATCTATTTTTTATGGCGAAGAAATCAAAATGCCCTTGTGTACTAGAATTATAATATTACCTATTTTTTTTAAATTTTTTATAGATTAAGTGGATAGTTTTTTTTATTATAAATTTCCATCCACCTCGTCTATTTTTTTTTAAAAAAGAAAAAAATATAGCAAGACAAGATTTCAGACCTCTATTTAAACAGTATATAACTTTATCAAACATTAAAAGATATTTATAATTTTTAAATAATAAATAAAATATTTATAATGATATCAAATTCATGAAAATTGGATGTAATTTACCCTTCATAATATTTAAAAAGATGTACCCTCGTGGCCTGTGCATAACAATATATGCACGAAAAAAAATGTTAAAAGTCCACCAATGACATCTGAGGTTAAGAACAATTGTAAGCCACATGTCGCAGTGGGACTACTTCTCCCACATTTTCCCGAAATGAGCTGCGAATGATACTCGGCAGGTAGGTCTGTACAATTAAAATTTTATTTATTTAATTATCTAAAAAATATAGTGAATAGTTGATGAAAAGTACTTCTAGAAAGGATTAATTTTAAATATGTATGAATAAAAAATTATTAATAAACTAATAATTTTTATTGGGAAAAGTTAAATGTAGTTAGGGACAATTATTTACTGTACAAGTTTTTTATACTCATATAAAGTGAGATAAATAGACACATATTTAATAAAATTAAAATATTTATATTTCGAATTTATTCATGAGATATCAACTTCAACTTCAATAATAACTAAATTAAGACATTATTCAATGATATGTACTCCATTTATGGTGGGAGAGAGTGGAAAATCGAACGGCCAGGAAGGAGTAGGTTTTCCCTTTCGGGAATCAAAGCCGTCTGTTGGGCGTGAAAGCAGGATGTCCAACTAAGTGTTAAGATATTGTTCCTTTTGTTTGTACATGCAATTCAAATCAAGGTTTTCTTTCACGTGTTCATGTCCAGTGGTTTTTTTTTTGTCCGGTGGTTTATCATCCATTAAAGTTCGCTCCTCTTTTTTTTTTTTTTTAATAAAAATAATTGAAGTCTATTCAAGAAATGAATATTAATCTTTTATTTAAAGAGGGTTTTGAGCTCATGCATTTTTAAGTTCATAAGATATTAAATTTTAATTTTAGGATTAATGTTTAAAATGCTGATAAAATAAAATTATGGGACTTATCAAATGCTAGTTTTGAATATATAAAGTTGGTTAGCATTTATATATTGACATTTCATCTAATTTTGTGTGTTTTTCTTTTTTCTATAAAATTAAATATAGGAATTTAATGGATGGACGAATTAGATATTGTCATGTGTGAATCAAGTAATTTAAGAAAATTCAAATTATATCTCGTCAATAAAGTTTTGAAGAAATGAAGTTATAGTTAAGAAAATTCAAATTATGTGTGTGTTTAAAGAAGTGAATGCAAAGGGTAAATGTTATAGTTAATTACCTAAGTATGTGTTTTGAATAATTTTAGTATTTCAATTTCATTTCTTAATGTTATCATTATTAAACTTTTGTTTTTGTCTCAAATTATGTTTTTTTTTTACCGTTTCTCAACAAAATTATGTAACTGACACATGGCTTATTTTGTAAATTTTGTTTAAAATATGAAACGCGTTCTTATTGTGTTTACTAGACAAGCACATTCTGCATCCAAATAGGGTATTACAAGCCCATGCCATGTTTCGCAACACGATGATGTTCTTTGATTCGGACTTTCAATGCACGAACATATCAAAACACACCCAAGCTGTGTTCTACCTCCAAAATTTTGTTTTCATTCTAAAATCACGCTTTTATCATAATTCCACGTCACAAACACAAACGAAAGCTACTACTAAAAATATTTTAACACGTTTCTATGCTTTTTGAAAATTGTGTGCATAACGCCCCAAATTTTCACTTTTCACAGTAGGCCAAAAGTAATTTGTTTAGCACATTTGTTCATCATCGGGTCATACCATACAAAAGAACACAAAACAATGACAAATTCTATAATTTTACCAATTTGAGAGACTAAAATGACACAATCGAATTTAAATTGGTAATTTTACCTTACAAAAATCATAACCCGGCCATATTTTTGTTGAATAATGGTTAGAGTGATTAATGCGAGACAAAAACTAAAAACTAGAATGTTAATATCGAAAAATGAATTTTAAACACATAATTAATAAACCAACTGTATTTAATTACCGAACACAAATCAAGAAAGAAGATTTGGGAGGTGTCTGAGCTCTCTCGTTCAAGTCCACCAAATCAAATATTCATGGTGTTGCGAAGGTAAAACTATTGAGTGTCGTGCACGAAGCTCAACATAATTCTGCATTTATGGCATGATTGTGGTGCTAAATCCACGAATTACCATTACCGAAGATCAAACATCAACTTCATCGTCAACTTGTCGACTTATAATGAGTTTATTATATTAAAATCCTATATAACTTCTTCATAATGATCTGTTTCGATTTTAGATTATTTTTGTGTGTTTTATGGAGATAAAGAGAGAAAAATAGAAATAAATTAGTATTTGTTAGAAATAGTGTGTATGTTAGAATTTATTTTTGGAGATAACTTAAGATTGTGTAAAATAGGTGTTGTATGTTTTATTTTGTATCTTGAGAACAAAATTTAGTATTTATTGTCAAATCACATCTATTTTATATATATTTGTCATTGTACATATATTATTTTGTTGGTAAGGGGCTGAATTATATGTATATTATTGTGTATATATATATTTGGATGAAATATATTTGCGAGACAAAATTCATTGTTTATCGTCAAATTATATTTTATTCAAATTTTAAAAAACTCAAAACCTACAAAAATACACAATTAAAAGTGAAAAAAAATCCACTCAAATTAAATTTTGATCGCTTTCTTTAGATTATAAATCAATCATATCCGATTAAACTCGAATTGGGTTAGAATTTTCGAATTGAAGTGTTGATTTCTCTTCTTAAAATCTATTGGAGATAGAGTTATTATATACAAATGTATGTCGTAATTAGTTGTAGGATGAGTTTATCTTTCAGATAATCACCAATGCAAGGATAAGGCCTCATCATCCTGATGCAAATTTCTTACCAGCAAACCACATATATTATATAAAAATTATATTCCAGACCACCTGATGGTGATAGAGATTTTCAGCCTACTCCAGAAAAATAGTACTGTAACAGAACAGCCACATTCTTGGAGCTATACTTGGAACTTAATGATGATGATGATCATAAGAGACGTCCTTCAGCGCAGCCACCATCTCTCACTGCTACTTCTTTCACTAACATTGGCGAAATTGAAAACCAAGACTTGTTGATGAAACTGATGATCAGCACCAAATCTCAGGTGATGTCTGCATAGAGGACAAGTCCAGTGCCCGTATCCAATCCACCGGTCGAAGCAAGCTCTGTGGAAAACATGGCCGCACATCAACTCCCTGATTTCCTCCCCTTCACGGATGCTGCACAGACAGACCGTGCATTCGTCTGAGCCGGTTTTGCACGTTGATCGCCTTGTGACGGTGTAGGGTTCAACATTTGGTACTATTGTGTTTGGAGCAGAGGAAGAGTGGAAGAATGATTGGTGGAGGAGGAAATCCCAAGCCCCCTTCATGTGGGAGAAGATGAGAATTATTTTGTTAAGCATGATGAGTGGTTTGTGGAACTGTGGGAGCATGGTTGAGGGTTTGGTGACAGTAGATCGATGAATATGGAGAAGTTCTTGGAATTGTTGCAAATACTCTAGAGTATTTATACACGCAAACGAGTGAAATTAGAATTAAAGTTTGAAAAATTGAAAACGTTATAACGCACATAAAAACAAACATCATGTTTAATGTGTTTTATTCCATCACCTGAGTGGGATCAGGGAGTAGTGGCGGCTGATGTAATAATTATTTTGAACTCCACTGTTATGCGTTGGTAGGCTATCGACTCAATCTAATCACCACCATAAGAAATTCGAACTAATGTCACATCTTCTACTTTAACAAAACAGGTAAGTAGTTGACGAGGTCTCATTTCCTGACTCCCACCGCTGTCCTTCCTTGTGTGTCGGAGATATAAAGCGAGTGCACCGGAAAAGAACGGGAACTGGGAATTGTTGGAGATTTTGTTTTATAACTGAAGTGAAAGGAGCACGTCTTACAATTCTGGATTCTGAGGTTGTTGCTCATCGTAATTACAAATGGGTTTGCTTTGAGGATTCTTGTAGGAAAGATGTAATAGGTTGGGCTACAACATAAATTTCAGCTTTGAAGGGAAAAGTCAAGAGTAGATTAATAGTAGATATTCCTGCAATATGAGCCTCACAATTACACAATAGATGCTGATAGGGAACTGGAAGAGATGGGATAGTTTTAGGAAACAAGAGATGCATCTTTTGGAGAAAATTTTGTCTTTTCATTAATTGTAACTATTAAATTTATGGGTATGGCTAGAATTTCAACCCTAAAAAATCTGTGGATATGAATGGTAAGATTTAATGATCTAAATGCATAATGGTGACAACTCCAAAATAGGTTTATAACAGAATTAAATTGAATGTCATAATACTTTAGAAAATGAAAAAGTACATAAGAAATTTAAATTAGTGAAGCTCACCTAACAGATAGAATTGATAGTTCTTTTTGAATTTGAATTGCGACAGAATCTTCATATGGAGGTTCAACGCAAATTTAAATGGACAAGAAAAAGGAAAACAAGGAACAAAAACATTTTTCGTACAGTAATTTAGGGTCTTTAATTTCATTTTTTGTCCCATTGGTTATGAAATTTTCACTTTTGATCCTGTAATTTATAAAAAGTAGCACTTTTGGTCCTATAATACTGCATTTTCGTTATTTGTTTTAATGAAAAATGCCACATGCTTAGCACTTAAAAAGTAGAGTCTTTACACTTTTGATCCTGTATGTCACAGGATTTTTCACTTTTGGTCCCATATGTTACAGAATTTCCACTTTTGTCCCAAAGCTTTTAAAAAGTAACACTTTTGATCCCAAGCAATTAATGGCCACGTGGCCTTCTCTGTTAAACATCTAATAAAAATGTGTCAGGGGACCAAATTGTTAGAATAGGTGACCAAAAAACCAATTGGATTGATCTTTATGTAGTCTGTTCCGACAATTTCGGTGTAATTGTAACATTTTTTATGAATAAAGTGAGTATTTATTATTTGAAAATTATATTTGTTGTGTTCACTAATTAAGTTTATATGCTTAACATTACAATAATGCCCACAAATCAAATTATACAACCTATGTAGTTGGGCTGCGCATTAGATGGTGACCATGAAACCAACTTCTGATGATTAGATTTGAAACGTTCCAAGTCGAGGACCTCGAGATTGAGAATCGAGAGTCCTATTGAGACTTGCGCTAAAATTACATTCATTGGATGAGTGCCGTATTTTATTAGCGATAGACGTTGGATGTCTATGCAATTTTAGTGGGTGATTGACAAGGTTGTCAAGCCGACTCAACTGACTCGTGGAAAGTCGTCATATGGAAGCCTTGGAGGCTTGGTCAGTATGACTAGATCTTCCTGGCTTCGATAGTACGGGATTAGTTCTCGAACTTGAGAAACCATAGCAGTTGCATACATATAATGGTTGTATCTTGGATCTGACGAAAGATGATTGTATATTGGATATGGTCTTATAAGTCTTGTTCAGTGCAATCAGAATATATAGTGAGGACGGTGGGTTCCAAGATAGAACCCGTCACCTATCAGTATATGACAGTCGAGTCTCCTATGTGCTCTAAGATAGTTCGTGCTCTTAAAGTCTGTGGTCACAACAATTGGTTGAGTAGGGAATGGTTTCCTATGTCAACCAATAGAGCAAATGCATCTCGAGTTCTCGAGCATTGTGTCTAGTCCAGGATGGGAACTTACACCCATTTGCTATTAGTAGTCGTTAAATAATATTTGAGTTAGGCCATTAACATTTTATTTGTAATTAATATGTTCAATTTTCTTTTATATATATATATTTAAAATAAATAAAAAAACAAAAATAATAGAATCCATCGGGTTAGACTCGTCTGGATGGATTTTATACTGAGGCAGAACAGGTTCCGAATCCACCCAAACCGACCTCAAAATCGTCCATTTTCATCCTTAGTTGTGAGGCGTCAATGTTAACGATCAAAAGAAGACATAATTGGCAGAATCTTACACGATTTGATCATTTATTTTGTTGTTTGGAGCAAATCTTGGAGAGTTGGAGGATATCATTTGGTGTGGTCATGGTTGTAGCAGCCGTCCAATGTCCTTTTACGATTGGTAAGCCCACTTTCCATCTGGGAATTGGGCCCCAGAATTTGATGCTATTGTCTCTTGATACTGGACACGGGCGCACATGAAATGCGTTTGCATTATGCATATCTATCTATAATAAAATAATAATAATTTAAAATATATATAATTTTTTATTATAATTAATTGATATAATTAAAAAAATAATAAATATTAATTACTTATAGTTACAAATCTATTAGTCATCGTTTCTACAAGTGTCAAACACATTAGCTACAACTAAAAACTATGATAAATATTATGACTATAGGTAAAAATCCTAATAAATGTTAATTAATCCTTGTCAACATTTAAATTTTCATATTGATTCTGTTCGACTGTTGCAAATAATCTTGATTTGCTATTATTTTTAAATTGTAGTAATTTATAATGTAAAATATATATAGTATAGAGAAAAATCTTTTTTTTTTTTTTGTATAGTGTATATATGTTGCAGATTTTATGTATGCGCATAAATTTGTAAAGACATTAAATATAAAATATTATAATAACTTCTTTATTGGTTTATGAATGTACATGATGTTAGGGATAGATGAATTTTAAAGAGGTTTTGAAATGTGATTTTTCTGTCCTTAAAATGAAATTTGTGTCCACTAAATAGTTGCTGCTGGGTGAAAGCAAACTCATTTTTAGGATACAACAAAATTAATCAAAACTTGCCGAATAATAATTTTGGAAGCATCCTTTCAACGGATACTTTTAAACTAATATGAAGTGAAAGAACTTATGGAAATTGAAGTGTTAAATTGGCACTTGATTTCATATCTTTTTTTTTTTTCTCCAAAAAATATGCATCTCTTCGATTATACCTATTTAATTGAAAAATTGCAACCTTTCAGAAAATATCTTTTCTGATCAGATGCTTCTGAAAAGCAACTTTAAAGTTTTGCATAAACGTTCACATTCTTTCGGCAAATACTATGTATTATTTGCAATGTTTTATAAAAGAATAAAATAAATATAAAACGTATTTTTTGTATATATATATAGATTATATTATTATTATATAAATTCCCTTCTTTCTTACCTATTCCTTCCAATTTTTAATTTGTATTTTAAGTTGGATAATTCTTTATTAAACACTTAAAATTTAATTTTAATTTTTTATGTGGGACATAGAATATATATATATATATATATATAAAAGCTATCCAACACTCAGTTCATGATACATGAAAAAATTATAATTTGATAATTAAAATAAATTAATTTAATTTGACTAAAAAGGAAAAAAGTTTGAAATAAAATACGATGGATCAAAGCGGAGAAAAATAGGAAAATTCGAGTAGTCGAATGTAATATCCAGTTATAGTAAGAGAAATTTTTATAATCAAGATATAGTTGTCCGGGATAATCAATAAGATTCTTTCCAATCTACTTCCTTAAGATTTGATATAGTTATAAATATATTTATATTGTTTAAAAAATTATAATTACCCCATTGATTTAGTGTCTGTCTAACAACGAGCTTATTCCATTAATCTTTATTAGATTTCTATCTAATTTTTGATGAATTGACCAAAGTATCCTTTTGAATTATATAATACGAAAAAAATTGATAAATCAAATTTTGTTAGAGGTAATCAATAAGATCCTTTTTAATCCACCTCTTCTAAGTTTTAATATAAATATAAATATATCCTTGTTGTTAAATGACAACTATCCCATTTATTTAAAGACTGTCTACAACGAGCATATTCTATTAGCATAAGTTAGGTTTTTAGTTTTTATTCATTTTTTATGGTGAATTGATCAAAATGTTATTTTGGATTATGAAATATGATTTTATATATTTTTTTAAATTTCTTAAAATATTTTTATGGACAAATATGTTATGTGGATTAGTTACTTTTCCTACCCTCATTTTTTTTTCTTGTTTTACATTTTTACAAATGTTTTGTAAAAGAAAAATAAAATCAACAAGGGTAAAGTAATAATTTCCACCTCATTATCTAGGGATTACATAACTATTTTTTATTTGAGATGGTATTTATAAAAAGAGAGATTAATAATTATGTCAAATTTTAGGAGAAATAAGTATAATTTTATTTTCTCACTAATTCTTGTTCTAAATAGATTTGCATTTATTTTACCGATAAAAAATCATCGTTTCAACTTTAGTTTTACATACTAAAATTACAAACTTCATGTCCTAAAAACACCCACATACATGCCCATAATTTTACGAACATTATCAACTATAGGTCTAAAACAAGACACAAATATCATCAAACACCTCTACCACGTCGCATACTCAACAATGAACGAACAAGTTAGTTACTCCCCATTATTCTTACATCTAAGTTGCCTCAACGTAGCCACCATCTATCACGACCACCATAACCGGAGGCGTGAAAGTTGATCACCACCAATTCTTGGTGGAGCTCCGCCGCTATAGGTGGCAACTTTAGTCTATTCCGGCACGTTGGACAAGTCATGTGGCCGTACCCCAACCACCTGTCCAAGCAAACTCTATGGAAAAAATGGTCGCATCTAAGCTCTCTAACTTCATCGTCTTGGTCGATCTTGCACAAACAAACAGCACATTCGGCTGACTCCCCCGAGTCAACAACATTTTTATAAAATGTAACGTTAAAATCATCGACATGTTCTGGTAACATGATTCCATAAGGGTATTGGAAGAAGGATTGGCAAAGAAGGTAATCCCATGCCCATTTCAAATACATGAGGACCGAAACAACGTAGTTGAATACGACTGATTGTGGTACGATTTGAATCATAGTTACTATCCAAAGTTGCTGACGGCTTATGAGCGGGCAATTTTTTTTTTTTTTTTTTCGGGGGAGGAATGAAATAGAGAAAGGAAGTAGCTAGAGATTGCTTATAATGTTATTGGTGGAGTAGTGGTGATTTGCAATTGTTTTGGGGGTATATATAAAGAGCATGGAAGAATTTTCCAAGTGGGTGCAAGGTGAAATTTTTCGTCTTCTGTCAAACAATTGTATGGAAAAATTCACCTTTGAACATGTTTTATTTTACTTTGTTCAACAGAGGTTATCTGGGAGAAGTAATATCTTTTTTAAACTAGGATTAAAAATTAATATTTGTCTGCTGGTTGACCACCATGTCTTGCTTAGCCAGGGTTTGGTGATGTAGTTAGAGGAATTCAGGCCTCACGTGCCGATGAATAAGAGATGGCATTCTTAGCACGCAACGAAAACCTAGAAAGACATGGATTAACTAGGGGGAAATACAAACATACCCCTCAAAATATTCAAATAGAATAAGGATTCTTTTACACAACTTGATCCGACATGACCCAATAACCCGACATCTTATGACACATAGACCAACCTATACAAGTACAAATAGTTGTCCAATAAATAGTGTAAAGCCATTTGGGACCGAGGTATATTATTTTTTTAGAGTATTTTTCATACCCAACTAATTTAAATATCAAAGGGTGTTAATTAGAAACCTCCAAGCAAGGCCAACAGTTGCTTGTTGCAATTGAAACTAAAGAATAAAGAGAACATATCTCCAATACTCTTGAAACTCGAGGTTGAAAGAAAAAAAATAGTTTATTGTCGATTAAATCTCTGAACAGAATTATTAGTTAATAAAAAAAAAAGAATCAATCTTAGGTTAGGTAAAACATTTGTGAAATTGACTAAAATTTGGATTATCTCAAAAGCATGTGAGATTCAACCCAAAAATACTTTACTGCTATAGCAATATTTCAAAAAAATATCAAGTCCAAAAGATAACTATAGAAATTAAGAAAAATACACAAAATCGACAGAAAAATAGAAAAATATAGAGAATTATGCCCGTGCAGTTCTCGAAATGATAGAATTTCACGATGAACGACAATCCCTCACGAGAGTTGGATTCTCCTCTCGAAAATGATTAAAACAGTGGGTGCATGGCCTTTCGCGCAACTCCAATCAGATCAAAAGTTATGATCACTCGAATTTTCATCGTCAACCATGCAACCAAAGCGCTAAACCCTCGAATTATGTCTATTCAAACACTACTTCAAAAGTGCATCCGCCTCTTGTTTTACATTACCCAGGTTCCAAGCATCTATCTAGATGGGAATAACTCGAGGTTATTGCAGCCTCGAACCCGAATTATCACAATTACAGGGTCGGAAAAGCATTTTCCCGATTACTTAATTAGTCGAGAACTAATAGAGCTGCGTCAAATTTTATTTGGACCCAGTTTACCTCTTCTAATAATATTCTACAAGTCATCTCAGTCGTTAAGGTTATTCGTTGGGTGCATCCACGTTATGATTAGATTGCTATATAGACATGTTGGACTTGGGGAAAATATGTTTGAAAGTTAAACATCACGTCTGCTAATATTGTTTTAGAATAAGTTTGATGGCGATAGTTGTGATAATTGTCCGTTTGCTAATGCTGAAAATAACATCCGTGAAGAGACACAATTTACATATTCAAAAATTACTATTGGTAGATTCAAACCCAACAAGATATTTGTTGGGTTATTGCCATGTTTGGTTTTGTATTCATTTTCAAGTTTAAATGATAAATGTGATTTTAGTTTTGTATAAATTTTTGTGTGAAAATTAGAATATATATTTGAATTATAGTTGATGATTGTTTATATCGTTAATGGTGTCAAATTAATATACTTTTTTATAAGATGAGAATAATAGTTCTATTTTTTAATTGATTTAGAGTTTTTAGTAATATCAATTATGAAAAAAAGGAGGGTTTGTTATTAGTTTATAAAACTAATGAATATTAAAATTCTTTTACATGTATGTAAATATATATATATATAAACTAATGATTCAAATGGGAATGATGGTAAAATATTTTCAGTGAGAATATGTATAAATAATAACTATATTTTCACATTAATTATTATTTCAAAAACTTAAAATTAAAAATGGAAAGAAAACCAAACAAGGAATTTATTATTATTATTATTATTACTATTTATTTACTACTTTTTTTATGTTTTTGCCCTCCTATCCATTTTTTCATTTTTCTTTGTCTATGCTTAATTCCTTTTTCCTTGTAATAAACCAACAAAATTTAGCATAAGATATATCTTATCCAATGGAAAATTGAAAATCTAGACATTCAAACATGCTTTATTCATCTTACCTAATTAAAATACGGTTAACATCAAACTTTAAAATTTTATCGAGTAAAATTTTTAACTTATATTTAAATAAAGATTTTAATCACAGATGCTGACGAACATTAGAGCACTCGACTTCTATATTTTTTAATTAAATTGGTGTCTAGAACCTTATCCTCCTTAATAAACAAGTAATTGCCCTAGCTATTCTATTATTTCTATGTTTATTTTTTCTTTACTTATGTTCTCTTAATTAAAATATATTCATAAAGTAAAAAAAGAATTATTATAAATAAATAATTTATTCAATATTTTGTTATATTATATATTTAAGAAATATGCACGCGCATAGACTGCAATATTTCATTAATTAGCATCAAATATTGAAGAGTAGTTGCTGACATGACTTGCCCTTCAATATAGCAAATGTACTGACTATCACATTTTTCCACTTAGTTTATAAGTGATTAATGACATGGGGAAAAAAAATGTTAGAAACAACCATACGGTGTTAAATATTAAATATTTAATATTTTTTTTCTAACGACTTAAATTTTTAAATGATATCGTTATTTAACATAATATTAAAATCAAATCAAATATGAGATCGTGGATTGAATTTCGTTGCCACTAATTTATAAAAAATATATCTAACAAATAAAATTTACACATAAAAATATACATTAAAATATTAATTATTAAATAATTTTCATCTCCAACAAGTACGTACTACCGTATGTTATTAGACAAAAGTCCTGTGCCGGTGTTGAAGAGAGAAGAATGAAAAAGCAGGCTGTTTCATCTAGATGCGCGACACTGCTTAGTATTATTTAGCAATTCAAGGAGTAATATTTAGTCCACTGGTTAAAGTTCACTGAGTTTAGTCCACATACGCACAAAAATAATTGAATAGTAATATTTAAACAGTTGGAGGAGTGTTTTACAATTAAGAGCTTACGAGTTCGAATCTTACGAGGTATTTTAGTATATATTTTTAATACTAGTATGTCGTTTTTTATTTATTTTAGATTTGATAATTAATTTAAAAATATCGATCGATTTAGAACTATTTATATATTAAAAAAAAATACATAATTGGAAGGAGGCAGGTAAAAGTCGTTGAGTTTTAGTCAAGTCTGTTGATGTCCAATTTAATTTTCTTCCCACTACACTGATAAATATATATCAGAAGGCAGCTTGACTTGGCTAGAAACAAATTGGGCATAATTACTCGTCTATACATTCAATTCTTTTGGAGGGAAACTTAACGTTGCTATATATATATAGTAGGTTTTAATAGAAAAAATTATTCAAGAAATTTAAAATTTTAGACTAATAAACCATATACAAAAAAAGTCTGAATAAAGTTGGCTGTTCGACATCGATTATTTCCCAAAATCAGGTTGCAGTGTAAAACATGTAAGACGACTGAGAAAAGTTCCGAATAGAAATTCTTTAATGCTTAAATCAGAATCAATGTAATTTTCGAGTCGTTTTCTGCTTCCAGATATTGGATGAATATTAATTTGTCTAAGGAATTAAGAAGGTTTAGAAAGTAAGCATTCATAAAATATAATTACTATATACAGAATCGTAAACGTATCAGAATCTAACATCACAAATATCACGTACGTTTTGTAAACAGGAAAACATTAATTAACAAGTTTGAAATCACGTAGGTTTCTAATTGTCATTTGCGTGGTTCTCAATCACAAAAATTAATTATAAGGTGAGTATAATTAATTTTACTTATAAAGTGTTAAAATTAGTTACGACAAAAATCTATTTTTAACACTAGAACAAATATTGCTTTCAATTATAATTAATTATTATAGTTAAAAGTAAAAAAATTGTAGATGATACTAATTAATCAGGGTTGTGCGACGACTATTAGTTGTTGTTTCTACAAGTAAGGGCAAAATATATATTTACTACAGCTAAAAATTATAACAAATTTTAGCCATGAATAAAACTATAACAAATATTGATTAATTATGATTAAAATTTAAATTTTTGTATTAATTTTTATTTAATCGTATTAGATAAAATTGATTTATTATAATTTTAAGCTGTAGTGATTCAGTGCAGAGAATAATCAATTTTTTTGGCATAATTAGAGATTTTGATGGGATAACTACACATATATGTTGAAATTATTTGCCAAGAAAGCGATTGTTGGTCTTGGGAGACTCGGTTTATTTCTTTTCCATGATAGGAACCCTTTTCTTTAGTTTATTTTCCGGGAAATGAAATGGTAAATTTAACATCATACATTCATCAATTATGTAATTATTCCACTGTACTATTTACTTAGAGATCTACGAGAAGAGGTGATAGATAGGTAGGCATCCCCTTTCAATTCTCTAGAATACGATGGGAGTCTGTGTACTTGTCATGTCCTGAGTTTATGGTTAATTTCCGAACTCACTGAATAACATCTTGAAATTTGGACATGAACAATTTGTTTTTTTGGCTGCCCTCCGATGATTTCCCTCTGGGGATGGTTAGGGGAGAGTGGAGAAATGTCAAAAACTGCATTCAATTCAACGCACATAGTTGAACACCCAACCAAATTCCATCCGAGTTTTTTGAAACTTGAGTTTGCAATTTGCATGCACTTGCACTAGACTAGACCATTTCACAAGGAGAGTCAATGGAGGACAACCTGGTTTTGTTGAAAAGTCATCTTAATTAACAGTCCAAATTTAGAGAAAATGGCTCCCCAATTTGGCATTTTGCACCCCTGTGATATTGCGAATGAACATATTGCAACAAAAATACTCAAATTTTCCCATAATTTTAATATCAAATATTACATGAAACAATAAAAAAATTCAGAAGAATTACAAGTCTGTACGTGCTAGATTACGTAGTTTTGATCATCGCAGCCACCATGCACAGCGATCACTGTATCTAGAGGCGGCGCAGAAGTTGATTAGTATGAGTTCCTGGTGGAGGTCCACCGTGCCTGGCGGCAGCCTGAGGTTGCTCCGGCACAAGGGGCATGTCATGTGGCCGTACCCCAACCACCTATCCAAGCAAGCCCTATGAAACGAATGGTTACACCTCAGCTCTCTGACGTCTTCCCTTTCATCAATTTTGCACAAACAAACAGCGCACTCCTCCGAATCATTTTCGTAGCACTTAACGTTAAGGCCATCGGCATATTCAGGCTGCAGTCTCAGGCCATTAGGGTGGGAAAAGGAGTGGAAAAGAAGGCAATCCCAGGCCCACTTCAGACGCAGGCTGATCGCAACCACATAGTTCAGCACAACCCATTGCGGCACCATTTGCAGCATTCTTGGCAACGGCCTGTTTGGTGTTCCAGAAAAATGAGGGCCCAACTTGGAACTGGAAATGGGTTTTGTCTGGCTGTAGTGATATTTGGCAATCAGCATATAGGGTATTTATAGAGGAAAAATATGGGATATGGATGTAATTTTCCCGTCAGACCAAACTGAATTTTCCACTGGACGTACACACGTAGTTTTTTTTTTTCTTCTTATTGTCCAAAATTCAACCTCTGGTCGTAGATGGATAACATGAACATACATATACTTTTCCAACTTGTCCTTCTTTAATTAATAGGAACCCGTTTACCCAAGTGTATAACTATGTATCTAATAAAAATTGGTGTGGATTTTCACGACTATTTTTCCCCCTATGTAACAGATGAAATGGTGGGATGCTACGTGGTAAGACTTGCTTGGATTTGGGGTCTGCGTCGTCAATGCTTTACGAGGACTTGCATTAATTAGAGCATCATCGGGTGTAAACCTTGTAAGTTAAGGTTTATGAACTGGTCAACTACTATAATACATAATTAGAATGTTCTATGCATGTACGTGCGAGGATTAATTGGAAGTCATGTTTAAGGGATTTGTGGATAAGTAACCGCGTCCTGATTTTCTATTATATCTTATGTTTCACTTTACTTAAAAAATTTTAAGTGCAAAAGGTATTTTTAAAATATACACTTAGGTTGTATTCAGATTTTATAAATTTGAATTTGAACGAAGGATTTGAAAAAAAGATTTCAAATGACTCTATTTGAAAAATAACATTTATATTTATCAAAACTTAATTCAAAATTAGAATGAAAATATCTGAAGTCCTTTAAATTTAAAATTGTCCGAACATATTTCAAGAATTTATTATGAAGAATTAAAATCCATGATTTCAAATGGTTCTATCCAAATACAACTTTATCATTTAATTACAACTTAAACAAAAAAAATTAGGATTACCCAACTTCACAAGTATCATTAACTTCTGATTTAAAAATATATTTTTCTAGCAGTTTGAACAAAAGCAGAAATTAACATTCATAACACCTGAAAAGTATTTCATTTTATTTTGGGTTAAATTCACTTTGATCCTCTGTGACAAATTATTAAAAATCCTCCTATGAAAGTTTTATTATAAAAAATCACTCTTATATTACGAATAAATAATCACACTGCCCTTAGTCAATTTCAATCTAACTTTTAGAGACAATGACTAAAATGCCCTTCTACTTAACTGGTCAAACTAAGCCTATTAATATATAATTATTTTAATTTATAATATATATGATTTATAACTATTAAAATATATTTATAATATCACGGGGGTCTCTAAATTTTTCACATTTTATTTTTTTAAGTCAGAAACTAAAAAGTAGTTATCTAGACTTCTCGTAAACACTCCCTTAATATATGGTGGATTTTTTTCAACTAACAATTGACCAGATATGAGATTTAGAGTTAATTTATAATGAGTAATATTAAGTTTATAAATTGAGGGAAGAAAAAAAATGCTTGCACAATAATGGAATGCATGTACACATACATACATATATATGTGTAGACTAAAATATTGGTGGAAAAATAGAATGGATGAGGTGAAGCAAAGGAAGTAGACAACCTCATCTCCAGACACTCATAAATCAACGAATAAGTTAAAAGGTAGAAATCACAAAAGTATATCGATCAACGCAGCCACCATGTGCAGCCATCATCCCTCGACCTGGTGGCGGCGGTGTAAAAGTTGATGACTACCAACTCATGGTGGAGCTCGGCAGCGAACGGAGGCGGCTTCAAGTTATTCCGGCACAGTGGACATGTCACATGCCCGTATCCAATCCACCTATCCAAGCACACCCTGTGAAACAAATGGCCACACCTCAATTCTCTAACTTCATCTCCTTCCTCGATTCTGCACAAACACACAGCACATTCTTCTAATTCCTCGGACTTGGCATCCTTTGTGTAGTGAGTGACGCGGAAGTTGTCAACATGTTCGTGTAACATGATTCCTGCAGCACGAGGTTGAAAGAAAGATTGGTAAAGAATGTAATCC
This sequence comes from Sesamum indicum, assembly GCF_000512975.1. Taxonomy (NCBI): domain Eukaryota; kingdom Viridiplantae; phylum Streptophyta; class Magnoliopsida; order Lamiales; family Pedaliaceae; genus Sesamum; species Sesamum indicum. Next base: position 10,492,821 of record NC_026145.1, on the reverse strand, counting down.
CATGCCCACTTTAGCTGTGTCGCGATCAGAATCATGTAGTTTAGGACAAGTGATTTAGGCATGATTTGAAGCATTTCTTCGTCTGGATTTTGGATTAAGGCGATGAATAAGCTCAAGAATTGGAGTTGCTTTTTTGGTTTGGCAGCTGAGGTGGGGTATTTATAGGCATATGTTATCATTACATTTGGTGGGGTGGGGTGGGGTGGGGTGGGGTGTAGACGAGAGAATTTTTGGTCCAACATATGTTCAAAGAATTCTTGTTTTGTCTTAGAGATGTCATAGTTTGATGTTGGTTTTGTATTAAGGCTGTAGTCTTTGTGGCAGCGGTCCAAGTACGTCTGGGAATAAGCATAACACAGGAAGGTTCGTCCGACCGTTAACTGCTCCAATTTTCACTAGTTAAGCAATGATGTAAATATGGTCAAATTCGATTTGAGTTCAAAATTTTTATATAAATTTTATAGTAAGTGTAATATATTATTTGTGTAATTAGTATATAATTTAGGTAAAAATGACCAAATCATATAAAAGTGTATCACACTTATTTCGTAATTGATTTAATTCGATTAAACTTGATTTGAATAAAAAAATTTATGGCTATAATTATAAATCATTGATTTGATAATTGATAAATTGATAATTAATTAAAATTTATGATGTAATTATAATGGATTCACTTAAAAAAGACAATTTGTAATATTGGAGAAAGGAACTTGACGGTCCAGATATTGGAGTATTAGAAGTTAGGATTAAGAACGGGAAAGGAAAATTGAGGTATATTGGAAACATATAAATAAGATATCAAATAGTTGTAATAATAAATATGGGTTGTTTTGAATTAAAATCTCAGCACAGGCAAATGAACTAAGATGATGTTAAAATATTGAAATTGATGAACGACAGAGAATGATGGACGGAAGATTGGAATATTAATTAATTAAAATAAAAATAAATGACAACGACTGTTTTTTAAATTTATCATAACTATGAATATTTTATTATTATTTAAAAAATTATTAATATTTATAATATTTGATGTGTAATCCTTGAATGGAGGTCTGATTTATAAATTTTGCCCTTGCTTTATTTTTTTATGAATAGAGAATTTTGAAAAAAAAAATGTCCACTTTCTCCATAATTTTTTTAATTTTAAAAAATAATAAATTTATAATTTATAATTTATAAGAACATTTTGATCAATTTACCACAAGTAGAGACTAACGGACTATGCTAGATGTTGGACGTCCAATTAAATCAAAAGAGTATTATTAATTTTTTATATAACAAGAAATATTTATAATTATATTAAATATATGGAGATTTCATTATAATTTAACCTTAATATTAAGTGGATGATGTTGTAATGGTTTTAATTTACTGGTGGGATGCGTTTCGGGTAGCTAGGAATGCGACTTGTCAAATCGTGAATATTTGAAAACAACAAAAGCGAGCTGTTAAGTGCCCAAATCAAAGTATGTGACTTCATTTAGAAAGGACAATATGATGCAACAAAATTGCTCTAGTGGACCTCAACTTCCACATCTATCTTTCTTTCTCTTGCTCTTTTTCTGACTGATTTCTTATATTTTTTATTTATTCGATTATATAATATAATACTATTTTAAATAATAATTCATTTTTAAAATTTAAAATTATACACACACTATGAATGTACAACATATACTAGTATATAATAAACGTGCTCTTCACAATGAGATACATAGAAATGAAAAATAAACATAAATTGAAAAAAAAAAACCCTCCAAAATCCAACATTTATTTTTTTATTAATTAAGGATCAAATAATCATTTTTTTCATAAGATTTATGATTCTGATTTTTAGTTAGTAGGGATGTGGGATGCATGGTTAATATTGGGCTATGATGAATTGGAGATTGGGCTGGTAGGTGCAATGTTGCATGGGTGACCCACCCTGAATTATTAAATCAACATACCATAATATTATCAATAATTAATAAGTAAAAGTCCACATAAACCGCATAGCCAATCTCCTAATGATAAGAATGAAAAATTTCATTTTGCAATTGTCCTTCCATAATACTAACTAGCTAGTTTCACCCGTTATGGGATTATATGGCAAAATTTGGTAAAATTCAATTAAATTAGAACCAATTGCGTGATCAAGGTACTGCACTTGTTAATATATATTGTAATTATAATAATAATAATGTTTCATATAATTAAATCAATATAATAAAACCTAATATATATATATATATATATTTAATAACTGTTTTCTAATTTTGATTTGGTGGTGGTGTACACAGTGAGTGCAGAAAGCAGAGTCTGGAGGGGAGTTGGTTGTTTGGAAAATTTGTATTCGGATTAGGTTTTGGTCGAATCAAATCAATCCAAAATAAGTGTATCATACTTGTTATGTTATTGATTATTTTATTTAAATTGTATATTAATTTTTTAAATTGTATAATAATTACACAACAAATATATTATATTGTATGAATAGTTGAAATTCGTACGACAACTAAAATTTTCCTAAGTTACATTACAGGTAACGTGGTTTAGCTTAGATTTTGGGATGGAATATGTGGCGGTGAGGGTGAGTTGTATTGTGTGGTGTGGTGTGCATAGTGGGAATTGGAAAGGCCCTTTGTTATTACACCGACATCACAATTCCCCACGTCATTATCGGACACGCATGAATTAGGGTGTTGGGTGCTGGCTACGTACGTGTAACGTGCTCTCACTCTTCCTCTCTTTTCCCCTTTTTATACCTTTGTGGTGTGCCTTATTTTTCAATGATCACTCTTTTTTATAATGAAATGATGAGGGTTAGTTCCAACCCCACTTTGATCTCTCATGTCCATGTTCAGATGTTCAACTGTTAACCAACACTAGGTAAATTAATACTGTATGATTGTAATGCAATTATTTCATTTTTAAGGTTGTCATAATACTTTTTAATTAAGTGCACTCGTCCTAGAAAGTTAAAACAACACACAATCACTTAGAACTACAACAAGAGAAAGGCAGGAGGAGAGTTTGGTATTCTGTATTTGAAATGGAAAAACTGATAGAGAGTGAAGGGCTTGTTGTTGAGAGCTTTATGCATGCATACTAATCTCCTCTTCTACTAATCATATAGCATTGAAGGACAGCTAGCTAGGTACCAAATTTTCTCAACTGCAAACCCTCCATAATCTTAGTTATTCTTATCATCTTTTTCTTAGCTATTTTGATAATCTTGAAGCCCTTTATTGGGCATTTAGTAATTGAATTCATATTTTAGTAATATTCATATGTACTTAATGAAGTGTGCCATAATGTCCGAATTCTCATCTTTGATTTGGGTCGAAGATTTCGAACGCCAGACATGTAATTCGGATCGGGTGTTTTGGGATCTAAGAAAGAAGATCATTAGGCTTGTTGGATAGTTTTCAGTAAATATCCTTTGATGCTTAAATTAGTTTGAAAGATTGTAAGAAAAACTTATAACCTAGTGTGAAAGTAGTAGATGGCGTCCCGTTATCCCGAATAGTTTAGGTATTTATAGAGTCAAAAATTCTTATACGGGTGTACGTGTAATCATCTCAAAATTTCAAGTACAGAGACATCGAACGACCTTAATTTTGGGTTCCCGATCAGATCGTGTCCCGACAAACACACGAATACTAGTCAAATCTAATTTTATGTATCATCAATTGAAGTTAAGATTATAGAAGCCGTCCAAAATTCTGCGCTAATACAACTAGGGATCCAATTTGATTAGTCAAATTTGACCTGTATGCTCACAAGTTGAGCTTAAAAAAAAAAAAAGAAAAAAGTTGAAGTTAAATAAATTCTTATGCGATATTAAATAGAGTATTAAATGTTACGATTGTCTTTTAGTTTTAATGGTTAATTAGAGATTTCATCATATATATTTTTTTTGGCCTTAATGCGGTGATATCTAGAGACCAAATGATTACAAACAAGATGTCATAAGTTTGAATTTTACGGGTATAAATATTTAGTTTATTTTTAATAGTAATATGTAAGTGTTGTTTTTATGTTCACTTTAAAGTTATTGACTGATTTAAAAATATTATTATATTACATATTGAATTTTGTAATAATATATTAATTATTTTAAAAATATGGATGTATTTTTTTTTCAACAAAAATTGATCAAATTAGAGAGTGGAATCTCGAAATTGGTTAATTAAAAATTGTGAGCTCAACCTTTGAAATACTGTAGCTTTCTGGCCGCAGTAGGTCATGCATCTTTCGTTGAAAACCGGGCTTTTACACATTATTTTCTGGATAAATTATATCTATATATTTTGAAATTTAACATAATTATACATATTTTTCAATTATTTGAAAAATTATACTTTTCAATGGAAGCAAACATTTATAATTTTTCCAACGAGGGAATATTCATAATTATGTTAAATCTTGGGTGAGAAATAAAACAATTATAATTATACTATGAATTTAATAATCAACAATAAGTATAGATAAAATATGAATATCAATATATGTAACTAATTAATAACTAATATTATTACGGTAGACCAACAAATACTATTAAAGTAAATCGATTTTCACACATTAATGAGATTCGAGCTCATGATTTTTTGGTCACGAATTCTCAACTTCACTAACTAAATTAACCTATATATATTATTTTATTAATGATTTATATTTTTCTTGGATGAAGATTTATAATTAGTATTTGTATATAATTATATATATAAATTAAACAAATGTTGATTTTGAAGCTTGTGCCAGTTGTATAGAGTTTAATATTCAAATTAAGACATCAGCCTGCTAAATTAAAATATTTTATTGGAGTGTGATTTGTCTTTGATGAGGAATCAGTCCACTTCATAAATTCATGATGCAAACATTGTTGAATCTAAGGACATTGAAATATTCTAATCAAAGAATTGCACCACAAATAAAAACAAATTAGTCCTTATCAAACCGACAATCTCTCTCTCGCTTTTTCTAAATAAAAACGATAACTGCATGATTTTATTAATATTTTAAGTAAATAAACAATACATTAATTCAATCAATATATTATATAATTAAAAATTATAAAATAAAATCACATTAAATTCAAATAAAATGCCTACACATTTAGTGGGCCTCGAATCCATTACCTCAAATGTGATTTACATTAACTACTAAATTGAAATATTATTGATACCGATCGGGCATTCCTACCTTTAAAGAAAAAAGGTACAATTTTGTACTAATTTCACTAGGAATCTAAAGTTTTTTGGTACTATTAAATTAATAATTATTTAGTGCATTTTTTAAACTGCGATCAAGAAATAAATTAGTGAATATTTTTGTACTTAATTTAGTAGTATTGAATATTATAACAAATGTTAACTCATGAATTATTTATAATATTAATATTTTAGAAAATAATGCATCAAATCAGTTAAAAAATAATAACTGTACTTTTCTACATTTTCTTTTATTGTACGAAAATAGAAAAATAGTGGTGATATCCTGCATATATATTAGGAAGGGTTGTACTTGCGCTATGTTTCTTGTCTAAGGTTCCATATTATCGTCAAGAATCAACGTTTAGTTATTTAAAAATCAACATATAAATCAAGATATACGTTAGACTCAATCAAACGTGTTGGTGGCCTATTACATGGTGGATAATATGATACAAGCTAGAATTTTAGTTGATTATAGGCTGTCAAATTAACTTCAAAATGGGAACTTTTGGACTCATAAGTATAGTGGTTGGACGAACTATTTAGCTATATAAATAAAATTAATGAATTATATTTTAAATTGGAGTTAATTAGTAATGAAATTTATTGCTTTTTGGAGTTTGAGTTGGTGGGTCCTATTCATGTGTGTTCTCACTGTGGTCTTCTGGATTAATTATTTTTTATTATAAAAATTATAAAAATAATATTTTTTAAATGTATGAACAAATTTATGTCGAGTTGTGGACGTTGTCCAAAAAACTCGACACAAATTATTTTTTAAAAAATCTGACCACGACTCGTCAGTGGAATTCTTTTTAAAAAATAAAAGTTGTGTTGTGGACAGCGTCCATGACTCAAGGTTTTTTTTTTTTTTTTAAAAAGATTCTATGTTAAAATTATTTATTATAAATTTAAATGTTATAATTACAATAATTTATTACAAATATTACAATAAAAATAAAAATATTTAAAATGTCCGTCTGTTCCACAATTGCGTCTATGACATTGACGCCGAGGTCTTCTTATTTTCTCGTTCATATTTTGTATTGGCTCATTTTGTTCATCATTATCATCACCACCATAATTAATGTGCAACCGACTTGATGATGTTGTAGAACTAGACTCCACATTATCACGATATGCACTAAATGATGAGAATGAAATTGACAAAATGTTATATCATGGTGCATATGGTTGACTAATGCCAAAACCAAAATCAAGATCGACATATGAAGAATAAGCTTCTACATGGTTTGGCATATATGAAGCCAAATGAAACTAATATCTTATGGCGGTTGAGGCATGTGTAATGTTGAAGAGTATCCACTGTAGAAGGATCAACAATATCCACCTTAACATCATCACATTCGACTAGAACTTCTCCTTTGCCTGTAGGATGTGGTGGGAGCATTATCAGATGACATTGCAATTTGTTGTGGCTGATGTGTTAAGACTTCTTTGATAATTTGTAATACGTGTGCGAACGGTCCACCAATTGGCGGTACCCTTCAATATCTAGTAGTTTAGATTGACAAATTGTTTCAAGAGCATTTATCTTTTATCTGAAAAATACAGAAAAATAATGAATTTTAGTGTAAAACAAAAGTGTTTAAAATAAAGCATGTGATATTATATAACATACAACAATTTACAACATAGGTGCATCTCCAGGTTGCTATCCGGTTTTCACATGCCTGTCAGCAGATGGCGCTACAAAATGACGTATTATATTGTTGTACAAATTCTAATACCCTCGTTATGTATCTCTTCTGTGAAAAATGGGTGGCCTTGTACGATCGTGTCATATCGTCTTTGTCATCTAATGATGTATTGTATGTATTGCAGGTTCCAATCTGTGTCGTACGATTGGGATGAGAGATTTTATGCAGGTCCATGTCCCGAGTATCTGCCGTTTTTGAAATATTTTACCTCATCCCGAATTGGCAAAAGACCCATTGGAGATGATGATTTTCATTATTACATAGAATATTAAAGGAAACGTTGATGTCCACATCTGGGAGTTAAAATCAGCAATGTAGGCCATAATGAAATCTGAGTTCATGTCATACGGCTGTCAGATAAACTATAATAAATAAAATGATGTAAGTTAATGTGCTTTTCATATTCGTACTGATATATGTAATATCTTAAATGTAATATACCTGATCAGACTATAACTCATCTAATATATCTTTTATAACACGGACAGTTGCTCGTACTGTTTGGGTGAAGTTGTGCTCACAGTTCCATATTGCACCATATGGTGTTGCTGGTAGCAAATGATTATTATTTATTTGGACTTGGCCCATATATACATGTTTCAGACCAAGTCCAGGATAAAGTGGAATTATAATGTATGAACTATTGTTGAATGAGAACACATAACATTCTAATAGTCAACTAGTGGATACATGATAGGATACGTCTTCTGGGGGTTCAAACCGTATATCGAAGGGTTTCAATTCTGTTGTAAAATTATTGTAGATGGGACCCATTTATACATAAAGTACAAGCACAAAATGTTGATTGCAGCTGCCATGGATGGGAATCAATAGATACTCTCTCTTGCATTTGTAATCGTCAACGAAGAATCCTATTCATCTTAGAAGTGGTTTCTTCAACAATTGAGTAGACATGTTATAAGAGGACGAAGTGGGATGTGCCTTATTTCTGATCGTTAACCTGGTATCATTAAAGCAATAAGCAAAAGTTCAAACATTGTGCCACCTCACGGGGTGTATCAATATTGCTTGAGGCACGTGTGTTTTAATTTCAATAGTCGTTACAAAAATATAGTATTGAAGGGTATTTATTAGAGAACTGGCTCTGAATATCAAATTAGAAAGTTCAATCGAATTATGGAAGAGATAAAGAACCAAAAACTAGATGCGTTTACATTCTTAGACCAGATTAACAAGGTGGATGGCGATGCAATATTTTGTCAATCAACATGTCAGAATGCATCAATAGAATTCTGAAAGGGGCTCGTCGCCTGCTGGTGACTGCAATAGTTGAAATAACACTTCAAAGTACTGTCCATTATTTTGTGCGAGGGAGGCGAAGACTCGTGTAATGTTGAGTAACAACCAACTATGGACGGTTTTTGCATACAAGATGTTCACACGTTGGCAAGAAAAATCTGTTGAGCATACGGTCACGAAATACCATCACCTTTATCAGTCTGCCTCGGTCGTTACAAAATGCTAGTATGGACATTGACTCAACACCTGTATTGTCAAAATTGCCAACCCAGAATGTTCATACGACAAGTAGACTCAATCTCACATCCATTGCTCTCACGCTAAAAAAGTATGTGTTGCATCAATGGTTAAGGATTATTATGATCTGATGACTTATAAAAATACATATTCTAAGTTTTTGAACCTATGCAATCAGAAGATTATTGGGATGTCTCGGAATCTGAATTTTTGAATCGGTTCACGACACTATTATTCATATCTCTATACATCATGGTCGGACCAAACATCACGTATTCAGAACGAGATAGATTGGCCCCAAACGCGTGAAAGACAATAAGTCCAACAAAGAGGAGATTCTTCAAAATGATCAAATGTGCTAGTGCAAGGTTGTCTATAATAATGTATTTTTGTATTTGTATAAAAAAATTGTACACATATTTTTATAGATAAATTGTATTTTTTTTAATAAAATTTTAACATTCTGATTTATTATAGTTTACTATTTAAATTTGTAATTGTATGTTTTTTATTTATTAAACATATAATTATTTAAAAAAAAAAAAACGAGCTATGGATGGAGACCACGACTCGGAGTCGTGGATGTAACCACGATGCTGAGTCGTGTATAACCATTAATTTAAAAAAGAAAAATTGTGTAGAGTCGTGGATGTTGTCTACGACTCGACATTTTAATTTTTTTTAAAAAAAAATTCATGACTAGTCGTGGACACAATTATATTATAATATTAAAAACATATTATTTTTATAATAAATAAATAATTGAGCCCTGGTCTTCAACTTCAAGATCCCATCACACAGCACCATTTTCTATTTTCTTTCTTTTTTCCCCCTTAATTTCCTTTTTCTTTTTTGGCTCTTGTTGTGTATATATATATATATATATACACGCATATATTTTGAACAAGTTATTAAGTACCATTATTATTATTTTAGTGATAAGGAATTTTCTCACATGTTATGTTTATTTACTTTTATGATACAAAGGTGCAAATCAAGCGTCTCTTTTAATATGGCTAAATTTCTTTTTTGTTTTTCGACTTATATTATTTAATCAATGAATTTCTGTAGTAGCATGATTTCATTATATTTCAGGTACAAAACAAAACAAATGAATAATAAAAAATATTAAATTAAAATACTAGGCACAAGGAAAATATCACGACAAAAAAAAAAAAAAACATAAAATTAAAAGATTATGAAATTCTGAAAAGAAAAGAGTTCTTTTAGCAATAAGTCCAATAATAGTTGGGATCGATTAAAACATCAACATAACAAGAATAATAAAATAAATCATAATAAATTTATATAAAATAAAATTATATATATAAGTTCTACAAAACTTAATCTCGAATTTATTTATGATACTGAAGTTTTAATCACCCAACTAAGACGTTATTAGTAAAAAAAAGGGTTCACCCAAATCAATTTTGTGTTTAGAGTTAGAAAAAAAAAAAAATACTTTGGAGCAATAAATCAAGTAAAAAATTATGAAATATGTTGTAATAATATGACATAAATCACAGAAATCAAAGCGAAACTTTTCTTTAGAAACACCCAAAAATCAATTAAAAAAATATAACGGACCCCTCAATCAAAGTCAAAATAAAAAAAAATAAAAGGAAAAAATAGAATTTATAAACAGAACATGCCTCGAAAATAAAAGTTTGATAATTGGGGGCTGACCCTCTTCTCTTCCCCGTATATGCATTAGCCGCAACGTTGCGTAATCTCTTTTCTCATACTTGGATAAATATAAATATAAACACAAATACTTTGATCTCGACGTTGGACTGGAGCAGTAATCCCCATCGCTCATCAGAACATAATCATAATTGACTATGACCGTATTATTTTCCAAATCTCAAACATATACTCCTTCGAAATTTACAAAGATATTCACATTCAAACAGTGGGACAATAAGGAGCTTATATTCCAGTATTTGTCTGGAAGAGTCCCTGTCAGCAATTGCCATTTTCATTTCTGCAATTTTTGACGACAGACCCCATTTTCCGTGTTTTTTGTTTTGTGGGTTCAAAGTTCCAAGAACTGGAAGAAGCTTCCAATTTTTGTGAGTTCATCAGAATCTGGTTGCTTTCTGTACTCTCCAAATTTGCTGATGATGGCTGTGCTGAGAATTTTGAGAGGGGGATAAGGAAAGGTGATGAATCCTGTGGGATTGTAAGAACATCTGTTGTCTGTTCTATGGCCCTTTTGTGACGGGTTCTTTTTTGCATGTTGCTTTTGGATATTGTAAAGAGCACTCAAGAAAAGTGATTGTGCGTGTGAAAAGGGTTATTGTGATTTTGTGTATCTGAAATCGAAGTGTGAGATTTGGGCCTTTTGTTTTCTTTACTTTTCTCTTTTTTTTTAAGTTTGAGTTCCTGTTTATGGTGTTAACGCTGGGATTTTTTTTAGTAAAATCTTCAGTGATTTTAGGATTGTGGGTTTTGCTGTAAGAGAAATTATATGATCCGGGTTGACTGGGTCTTTCTTCTTCTGATTTCAGTTGATGTGGGTGATTGAGATCTTTTGTTTGCTGAAAGATAGGTGAGATTTGAGCAATTAGGATAGTATTGAACTGGAGTTGATTACTGGGGTCTGTCCAAGATTTGATTTTCGGGCATTACCGCGTTGGTTTTAGGTGAATTTCATCAAAGATTGAATCTTTGTGCAATTTGGGATGTACTTAGTTGATTTTTGGAAAGTATGAAAGTGATTTAAAGCATTGATGAACTGTTTGAGACGAATCTTGGTCTGGGAAGAAGTTTTGATGTTCTCAGTACTGTGATTGTTGAAGAAGTAAACGGTATCTCGGTGCATTGTGAGTTTGGGGTGGATTTCTTGTATACGCACATGGAAGTTTAATTAGATGTGCTGGTGTTTTGGTAGAAATGGTAAAAGTGGATTGATTTAGCGGCTTGTGTGATGTCATCTACATCTCCATCCCCAAATTCTCCGGTTGCTGCTTCCCCACCATCTTCCTCCAACTCTCCACCAACCCAGTCTTCTTCTCCGCCTCCTAATCTATCAAATTCTTCCCCACCTGACCCTCCTAGTGCACCCCCACCAGACCCTCCCAGCACGCCACCACCAGACCCTCCTAATGCACCACCACCTCAGCTGAATTCTCCTCCACCGCAACCTCCTAGTGCACCTCCACCTCAGCTTAATTCTCCTCCGCCCACCGTCACACCACCACAACAATCCCCTCCCTCCACCAGTGCACCACCACCTCCTTCTATGGATTCTCCGCCACCTTCATCCTCGCCACCTCCTCCAGTCAATGTACCACCGCCATCTGTAAGTCCGCCTCCTCAACCATCTAGTCCACCTCCAACATCATCTCCGCCTCCACCTGATCCACCAGCTACCTCAACCCCACCCCCTCCACCATCTGATCCTCCTAGTTCACCTCCTTCACCTTCAACTAGTCCACCTCCACCCCCACCACCTATAGCCCCCAGAAGTCCACCTCCACCTCCGTCGTTGCCGCCAAGTAGTGCCCCACCTCCGCCAACTAGGGGACCACCAGAGAATTCACCTCCACCGCCACAGCCTCCAGCTAATTCACCACCACCACCGTCACCTAGGCCGCCTGAAAGTTCCCCTCCACCACCACTTGTGCCACCCCCTAACCCTGCCACACCTCCTGCCCCTCATTCTCCGCCATCATCTCCACCATCTTCAAATACTCCTCCAAGATCACCACCGCCACCTGCAATACGAATTTCACCACCTCCTCCCTCCATCATCTCTCCACCACCACATTCTCCTCCTTCACCATCCCTAGCTCCACCAGGTAATAAAAGCACCAATACATCTAGTGGAGTACCAGAAAGTTCACAATCCACAAATGGTGGAGGTATTGGTACTGGAGGCATAGTGGCAATCGTTGTGATAGTTGGTTTCCTATTGCTCGGTATATTTGGAATTGCAGCTTGCTGTGTGTGGAAGCGAAAGAAAAAGGCTTCTGGACATAGTGGTGGTATTTTGCCAACCTCTATTGGTTCTTCTCCACAATCAGGTAAATATCTCAGCACTTGAATATTAATTTATCTGCAAAGACATATATCTTTCTCCTTATGGAGGCAATTTAAGAAGTAATTTCTAATCAGATTCTGGCTTACTAAAAGTGCACATATCAAGACCCAATGATGGGAATGGCTCTGGCAATGGTATTACCTATTCACCCCGTGACCCTGGTGGCTTGGGCAACTCAAGGTCGTGGTTCCCCTATGATGAACTAGTTGATGCCACCAATGGATTTTCATCCCAAAATCTCTTAGGTGCCGGCGGGTTTGGTTCTGTGTACAAAGGACGTCTTGCAGATGGTAGAGAAGTAGCGGTTAAGCAGTTAAAGATTGGTGGAGGGCAGGGAGATCGAGAATTCAGATCTGAAGTCGAGATAATAAGTCGTGTACATCATCGCCATTTGGTTTCACTTGTAGGTTATTGCATTTCTGAGGACAAAAGGCTGCTTGTATATGATTATCTCCCCAATAATACCCTCTACTTCCATCTTCATGGTAAATATTAGTGCTTAAAATGGAACAATGGGTTTTTTCTGAGGAGATGGTTATTGAGATTACTCCTTTCAGGTGAAGGGAGGCCTGTTATGGATTGGGCTACACGTGTAAGGATCGCTGTTGGTGCAGCTAGAGGAATAGCTTACCTGCACGAAGACTGTAAGATGTTTAAAATTTTCTTCCTTTTACATCTTTAGATTTATTGATATATGCCTCCATACTATCTATCATTCAACAGAATGTCCTCTATTTATCTCTGCTCCTTTCTCAATCATGATAGATCCTGCATCTGATTTATTTGAATGCCTTCTATTGTGATTAAAACTATATTGCGAATGCACATACATGATTTTGAATCGGAATTAAGAATAATGTTAGGAGAATGGCTGACGTGAAACAAAACCTTTAGTGAGACATGCCATACTAATCACATATTTTATATATTGATCATGAATAGGTTATCTAAATACTCATTAGTTTCTCTATCCGAGGGAAATGAAAACTAGGGAAACCTCAATATAGGAGATACTCACATTTTTTCACTCATAGCATAGATGGAAAACTAGGTAAGTGACAACAAGACTCAAGGAACTGCAACTTAAAGTTAAAAGGGATTCTGTGTATATTATGATCATTAATATTGCAGTTTCTGAAATTCAGACTGTTGAATGACGATAGTAGTAGCTTCCTCGTGTACCCCTAGGAATACGAAATTATTTGGAGAAAAATGCATATATATATATATTGGGTTTAAAAGATTGTTTTGTTTCTATTTTCTCTTTTTCTAAGAGTTGTTGAACGGAACTTGGGATGATTTAAGGAACGAATAATACAAGAGATAAAATGTAATTTAATAGCTGCAAAATCAAAGAAATAATTATGCCTTTGTACACTCTAATGCTGCAATTTATTGGTTTTGTAATTCTTTCATGGTTGGCTACTCTTTGTTATCTGTTATGTTTTATTGATGAAAAATATGTTAATTCTCTAACTTAGTTAATCTTTCAGGCCATCCTCGTATTATCCACCGAGATATCAAATCATCAAACATACTTCTAGACAGCAACTTTGAAGCTAGGGTATGACGAATTTCAGGCTAACACTATTCTTATTTGCCTTTAAGAACAACTCTGTAAAAACTGTTTTTCAGGTTTCCGATTTTGGACTTGCTAAATTAGCTATGGATGCAAATACACATATCACCACACGCGTAATGGGGACCTTTGGGTAAGTGGTCATTGAGAACTGGGCTTCAGGTTTAATAAAAGCTAATGGGAGCATGAGCATGAACATATTGTTTTCCATTGTTTATGTGCTTATTCTAATACCTAATATATATGACCGGTTTGGGTTCAGATACATGGCTCCTGAGTATGCATCCAGTGGCAAGTTGACTGAAAAGTCCGACGTGTACTCATTCGGAGTTGTGCTTTTGGAGTTGGTAACTGGACGCAAGCCTGTAGATACATCTCAGCCGCTAGGGGATGAGAGCCTAGTTGAGTGGGTAAGTTCTTTGAGCAAAAATCCTGTTTCTGATCCCATATTACCTGGATTCACTTGTCAACATTTAATTAAGAGAACTCTCAGAGGTAGGTAATTCGAGTCTTGATTAACATTAGCCTCAATCTCAAATCAAGTTAACTCCGGACCCTGACTACAGCTGTAGAATTGGTAGGATGAAACAGAACATGTTCACGATGGAAATCACCATCCAAGATCTTTGTCATCTTTTTATGTCACTTTCAGGCCCGACCTTTATTAAGCCATGCCCTTGAGACGGAGGACTTCAGTGGATTAGCAGATCCAAGGCTTGAAGGAAATTATGTTGGAGGTGAGATGTTCCGACTAATTGAAGCCGCAGCAGCTTGCGTACGCCATTCATCCATGAAGAGACCCACGATGGGACAGGTAAGAATTGTTGCAGGCAGCTAGAACTGAGATTCTGTGTATTTTATTTGGCTGTAATTAATGTTTTTTCTTAATAATAAGTTTATTGATCTTTTCCAGGTTGTGAGGGCTTTTGACAGTATGGCTGCCTCAGATTTGACAAACGGAATGAAAGTCGGGGAAAGTGAAATATTTAACTCTGCACAACAATCTGCAGAAATCAGATTATTCCGGAGGATGGCATTTGGTAGTCAGGATTACAGTACTGATTTTTTCAGTCAAAATAGCTGGAGCAGCAATGGCAACCCGGAACACAGTCGGAGAGATTAATTCATTGATCTCCAAACGGTTTCTTTAACCAAGCTGAATATATTGATGTAAATGAAATGGCAACTCAAGCTGGGAGGTATTGCTACACCTAACCTAGACTGAGTTAAGTTTTCTTGAGATGGTCGTTTACAGCTTATATATTATGTGCTTTCTATTTGTAGGGCAATTTTTTCCTGTAAATAGAGGCAAATTTTTGTTCTGATTAGTATATATTTCTAATAAAGCTTGTTCAGTTTTGCTCTTCAAGTGGCTCGTCATCATCTGATGGGAAATCCTCTCTGTCTTGGATTGATCTCGATATTTCATTGTTACTCATGTAATTATATGGCATCATTGTTTTATTTGTTTCGCTTATATTAACTCATTGAAAACGAAATAGACATGATGATACCGCTTAGAACACAGGATAACACCCATTTTTTTACGTTTTGCTTTTATTATCTGAATCTTGTGCCCGATTATGATCATTATATCGGTGTGGCAAGAAGAGAGATGTCTGTCATGGAATGAGAACATATATCACACTTATGATTCCTATTAATAATGGAATTAGATTTATTTCTATTAAATATATATATGACAAATAATCATGAAACAAAAGAGTGCAGCTGAAAAATGTCATCTGCTCTTCAATAGAAAAGTAAAAAAGTTGTACTTTTACCTCTTAAAGAATATCTAAATTTGAAAGACAAGTTTGTGAGACTTTTTCAGGGGGCCTGTATTCTGAGAATCTATATGAAAATGTGGAATGCAAGTCATCAGGGTGTGACAGCTTGTGTTTTGCTTAGAAAACAATATTGCATTAGCCTGTTACAGCTTTATTACAAGGCCAAAAATCCCATTCTTGATACAATGCAAGAATGTGAAGTCATTGACTATGACTTGTAACTAATTGTTTTTTAGCTTCTCAGCATGCCATTCTCATTGCTTCACACATCATAATACCCTTCCAAGATTACACGAAACTTATTCCTGTCAAGATATGACTTCCATTGATCCCCTCCTCCTTCTTCTCCTCCCCCCCATCCCACCCCCTACCCCATCCCACCCCACAGGTCATAATCCAGCAAATCAACATGGAAGACAGAAACATGCTTGCTGCAGATTGCATTGTCATATGCTGTTGCTGCGAATGCATGATCCTCCAAATCCTCATCCTCATATTGCTGAAACTTCCACATAAACTGCTGAGAAAGACAAAAGAATATGTGAAAAAACTCAGAGCCCGGAAGAGAAGAACCACGATTATGAAGATAGAACTGACCAGATACGAAGAAGACAGCTTCAGAAACCTCAGTAACTCCTTCAGATTCAACATGCAGGATTCTTGCTTAGTTGAATCCCTCGAGTTTGGTTGTTGCATGAATGAAATCGAGAGCGTGTTGGAGGACTTCTCGAGTAGGGGTGAGTTTGCTTTCGGAAGTTTTTGGGGCGGAGAGGTTTCATCAGAAAGGAGTTTCTGTTCATGTCTTAAGGAAGAGGAGCTTGATTACAATAACGTTCCATATCCTTTGATGGAATTATTTGGCGACGCCAACTTCTTTTATCACTAGTTTCTTCCTTGTAATCTTTTCAATCTTCTGCCATTTCATAAGAATGCAGCAATAGAGAATTCAATGCAGGCTCACGCCTTTCCTTGCAGATTTAGCATTGATACCTCAGCCTAGATAAAGCACCATTTACATGGACTATGGAGTACAACATTAGTACATTACTGGCAAAACATGAATTGGACTTAATTTCTAATTAGTCCAGTCTAAATTGGACATGATAACTATCTACATCCAAGGTTGTCTTCTGGTTAAGTTATTTATTTAAACAATGTTGCCCAGACACCAGTTAGGCATTAGCTTCTTGGCTTGAGCGGTCTTAATTTCAGTATGGGATTGCCGAATGAGTCTTGCGGTGAAGTTGACTGACTGTTACTTTGAAAATATTGAAAATACGCACTACTTAGTTTATTTTTGAAAATAAGTATTCTTTTTTTTTTTTTATAACTTTTGCTTTTAAACAATTCAAATTAAGTTGATTTAAGTCAAAAATTATAAACAATTCCTTACTAACTTATGCAATTTATGGGCGAAGTTATAAGTTTGAAGTTATTTTCCAAACACTTATTAAACTTCAACTTTCTAAATTTTTTAATTTTTTAATTTTTTATTTCAACTACTCTCAGTTATTACTGTTGCTTAATTTATAATTTTTTTTACGACTTATTTTCATTACAGAAATTAAAGCTATTGCAAACTTTCTTTACGATGATTCAATATTATGAAAAATAAGGTGGTGAAATTATCTCTTGAAATTAGTGTATCAAGAAATCCAGTTGCATTCCAGTGATTAGGGTTTGATTGGTTGGAGTTGGGGGTGAGGAAGAAACTCAGCAGTTGCTTAAAAGCTAAAAGTACTACTACCCCTACATTGTATTCTTTCTTGCTACCCCCCCCCCCCCCAAAAAAAAAAAAAAAAACAAAAAAGATTCCAAGTTGAGAAAGCCAAGATCGCCAGTTGTTTGTCTCTGAAATTGTTTATGTGCTTTTTTTTTTAATTATTTTTTGTTTTCAATGATTAATTTGAATATTTTATTTGTGAAATAATGGACTGGGAATGCAGCTTCCTTCATCTGCCAGGCGGTGCTCAAATTATTGAACACAATAAAATACTACTCATTAATCATTTTTTAGGCAAGTTACAATCAATTTTATTACATTTCATATAATTACAAATATATTTTCATTTTTTGGTAAATCACCGGTATTCCATTAATGATTGATGAAGTTACATAGTTCTTGGACGGATGCTTAAAATCGTCCATTTTGATATTATTGTAATGTTGCAAGTTTTTTTAATATTAAAAAATTTAAAAACTTGTAAAATAGTGGGACGATCTGAAAAGAAAAATTTGAAAAATTATAAAAAATCTGTCCACTTTCCATAAAAAAAGTTTTAAAAAAATTCTAAGAGATAAGTAAAACTATACATTTTTGTTCACGAGATCATTTTGATCAATGTATCATAATAAGTGAATGATAATCTAAAGAAGGCTAACAGATTGGATTAATTGTTGGACGATCATTAACATTAAAAATGATTAGATAATTTTTCAAATCATGAGAAGGTAATTGTAATTATGCTAAATTTTATAAGAGCTGACTGTAATTTACCCTCATTTATTCATTTTTATGTGAATTAGGAATAAACTGCAGCATAATGAAATTTAATTTGTATCTTTAGTTATTTTATAATATAATAAATTAGATTTATGTATTCTATTTGAAATAAAAACCGAAGCTTTCCCATAGAGACACGCGGTCTGAAGTTTGGATCATTCATTCATTCATTGTATGTCATTGTGAAGACTAACGACAGCCCCACAACATTAAACGGACCAAAATACCAATTTACAACACAACCTAAGGAAAAAAAAAAAGAAATTATTGTCTCTCTCGATCTTCTCATCTCCTCCTCCCACCACCACCACCGCCACCGTCATCGCCACCACCCCCACCCCCACGTTGATGGCTACGTTCCGTGACACCGATCAGCTCAAACAGTTAAAAGACATCTTTGACCGGTTCGACATGGACCGAGACGGCAGCCTCACCCAGCTCGAGCTGGCCGCCCTCCTCCGCTCCCTCGGCCTACGTCCCACCGGCGATCAAGTCCACATCTTGTTGGCCAAAATGGACGCCAACGGCAATGGCTTCATCGAGTTCGAGGAATTGGTGGAGGCCATATTGCCCGATATAACCGAGCAAGTGTTGATCAACCAAGAACAGCTAATGGGGCAAATGGCTAAGATGGGACAACCGCTGACGTACCACGAGTTGACGGAGATGATGCAAGAGGCCGACACGAATGGGGACGGTGTTATTAGCTTTAATGAGTTCGCAACCGTTTTGGCGAGGTCTGCGGTTGATTACCTTGGGCTGCCTGTGTCGTAGTTGAGGTTGGTTTAGATTAATGTACGTTGTTGTTCGTGGTGGTTCATGATCAGTTAATCTTGTAAATGCCGTTCTTGATGATGATGATGATGATAACTGAGGTTTTTCTTGGTTGTACCAATGTAAGATTGATGATGAGTTTGTGTGTGTGTGTGTGTGCGTGTTTTTTTTCCTATCAAGAAATAAAATAGGCTTTTTTGGGATGTGCATGGAGAATTTGTCAGAGTATAATTAGTAACTAGTGAAATTTTTTCCGGTTGAAGTTATTTCTGGCATTGTTGAGTATGTACTGTTTATGATAAAATCATACTTTTTGTCGATGAAATCTTTTCTCAAATATATAAATAATCTAGATTTTATAGACATAGCATTTATATTAAATGTAGTACGAGATGTACTGGAATTTACACTAAGTAGTTCATGGTTTAAATATTGCATCAAACTAGAACTTAACTTATTATTAGATTGAGGGTCTGCTCCAATATTACATCCAAATCCAACAATTATTTCTCAAAAATTGATATTTGTCGAGCATTTTGCACTTACTAAGTGCAAAAATCTCACCTAAAAGAAAATATACACATTTACATGCCGGCTCGTTAAACTTCTTTATTTTTTTTTTTTTGTCCTCATATCGTGCCAAATAATATAAAATGCCCCCCCTCCTCCTCCCCTAAAAAAGAAACAAAAATTGTTGTTAGTGAATTGTTAACATTGATAGAGTGGTTGGAATTAGCATGAATTCAACTCATTGGATATCTGAAAATAGAATAAGAATGTTGAGAAGTACGCACACTGAATATGTGTGCAAATCCTTTGTATATATATACTTATCAATTATTTCTAATACTCTAATACCAAGAATGAAATGAACAAAAAAGGAGAAGAAGCAAGCTGATATCTTGAGCATCAACTTGTAGATTAATGGTAATAGTGCGAACATGAGAAATAAATAAATTGCATGGCCTTCCTTCAGCAAATTGGCCTCATCACTCTTGCTCATCATCCACTTCATGGAAAGGAAGTGGTACTGTTTTCACAGCTCTGTATTTGCCTGCGTTGTTTAGATGCTCATTCTCCAACCTGTTCACCATTTCCAATATTATTCTCATTTCTATCTGAAAATATACAGATGTTAACTTCATCGACATTGTCGAATTCTTGAAGTTTACCTGTAAAAATTCCAATGCCCTCTTCTCACAACTTCAAGTGCTGCTAGAAACAGCATTGTTACTCTGTAATCTACTTTTTCAAAATTATAGTGAAAAACAGTTTGTAGCCAGGCGAGCCGGAGAAGAAGGTTTAGTCCCTGCATCAAGTAATATACTTTCTTCAGTTCAGCACTGTGTTAGAATGAAACCAGATTTTGATCTTGAAAGGGATATAAAGAGAGAGGACTTCCACAGACCATGGAGAAAAAATATATGGATTTTCGTCGAAGCATTAGTTCGTCTCGTAGCCATGGATTCTTGGAGTTCAACTGGAGCAAACCCCAATCCTTTACAAAGTCCCAGTAGAGTTGGTACAGAGTTGCACCACTCGACACTACTACAACTAGACAAAGCCATCCTGTGCTCTTTTCCTTCTCGTACGCCACTTTGGCCCCTGCAGCCAGCATTGCAGACACGTATTTTCCAAGGTTTACTAGGTGGCTTTTATGGCCTTCATCAAACCATCGTCGAGCACACTGAAAATTAGAATCACAAATTTCTCAGTAAAAGTTTGGTAAATTCTTGCGTCTTCAATAGTTTGAATAAGGATTGTAGCTAGACCTGCATTGCTCTCCAGTAATATGGTAGGAAGGAAACTGCATAAGCAAGGTCCCTGTAGTAAGTTGTTCTCATGCAGTATCGATAATCCTGAGTTTTGTAGCTTCCAGTTGCATAGTAGCACGCCATATACTCTAGGTCCCTGAGCATGGGCACCTGATTGACAGTACACAAATTAAAGCCAATTAGTTGTCTATGAGAAGTTTATGTAGCAGATATAAGTAACTCTAGTGCTTGAAATTTCACCGTATCTTACCTGGCTACAAAGTTGATCAGCCATGAAAAAATCGAGCATTACAACCTTATACAGGGGAGATAGTATGATGTTTCTTATTATGGAGAGGAAACGGTAGCGACTTGACTTGTAGATGATATTGAAGGGGCACACCAGCACTAAAAAGAAGCCCTGAAAAAGAATTTGTTCTTTTACTTAGTAATGTATAAGTAACTTGTAATGTACAGAGAAAATTTGTACAAGATCAACAAATTACCAGGAAAAGAAGGCCAGGGATGGCTTGAACATGAGCATAAGAGTAGCCTTTTGCAACGAGCGAGAGATGAACAAACAAGATCCCAATTACAGCGGCCATCGATGTTGTACAAATAAAAAATACATCGCTGCATTTTAATTCTTTTGTCAACGACAGTTCAAAGATGAAGCTGTAATTGATTCTCGTCTTTCTCCACATAACTATGTTGCATCCATAGAGGAAGAAATGCAGGAATAACAGGCTAAACATGCTGCAAAATTAGAGTTGAAACATTGGTTATTGGCTTTATAGATTGATATCAACGTATATTAAACATGACATTTCATTTTTTAAAATTTCAAGTACTTGCCTAAGGACCGGATAGACTGTTTCCATGTACATTGCGTCTGATCTAGGTCCGTACATTCCTGTAATATGTGCCATGATGACATATCCAACGAGAAGTGCAAGGAAACAACCAGTGAATAGACCTGGTTAATAAGCAGAATAAGCCAAGTGTCAGTTGAATTGTTCACAACATTAACCCGTATATCAAAATAAGGTTCAAGCTACTCAGGGAGAAATTTGTGTTTATGTTATAAAGTTACTCCCAAGAACAGTTATCAATTGTTTTGTTGCATCAGATAATACAAACACTTAAAACTCAATGTTCATAACTGAATGCACTAACTAAAACTTCTTATAACACTCATTATGTTACTAGCTATGGATCGATGGAACTCTCTGTGTTGTGAAATCAAATGAGGAACAGGAACTGGACATGTTTCCGTTTTCCGTCGATAAAGCATTAGGACATTATTTTAGATGGACAGAGAACAGTCACCTAGGTAGCACACTTTTGAGATTAATTTGGAGCTGCCTTTTTTGGTTCCTTAAAGTTTCAGTCAATCAAGTTATCATGGCTTTCTTTAATTCTTTTCTTTATAGTCCACTTCCAAATAATTGACCCCTTTTCTTTATGATTTAGTAGCTGATTAAAGGTCATCAGTTTGTCGTATAGGGTCCAATCTCTACGTTTCACTCTTTGATTTCGCATTTTATCTGGAAAGGAAAATGGTTGATTAGAGATCTCCACCTGAACTAGTTACACATAAAAGGAAACTAATATTGAATGTTATCTTGGCATTCTTCATTCTTTTTCAGCTTTCGGTTATTGCATGAAACTTACCAATTGAAAATGTCACACAATGTGATTCTTTTCTCTGAGTTGGTTTTAGGTATTTCATGGCCTTTCTTCGATCATCTCCACCAAAATGCTTGACAAAAAGTTCCTCAACCTCGTCGGCCAGCTTCAGAGCCTGTCACAGTACTCAAACTCAGACAGATTTTTCAGGTAGTGTGGGACAAGAATATCTGAGACACCATGAATGGAAATCTAGGCAATAGCATAAATTCAGTAAATGCCGTCTACGGCTGATCACCACTTAAAACTGTCCAAGAATAATCTGGTGATGGGATGCATCCGGAACCCCACATCCAATCATCCTCCAATCAGAAATTTTACATCTGTGGAGTTCTTGGTTTTTCTTTTTTCACCGGATAAGACTTTGTGGCTGAGTAGTTTTTACCTTATCTGAGCTGTTGAAGTAGGAGCTTTCAACCACTTTTAAGTAAATGGGAAGAACTTGTTTATTTGTCACCTGAAAACACATAAAAGTTCGTTGGCCATGATTAAAGTAAAGGGAAATAATGCATGTCCACTCATCGTGTATGCTTACTTTGTCGAACTTCTTCAAAATCTTTACAAAAGCAAGCATGTTCAAATTCCTGAAAGAATTTAAAGGAGATAGTTAACAATTTTTTTCTCTAACATCACAAGAAAAATTAAATAACAGCAAGCTAAATATAACAGATGATCATCCTACCTATAAGTTTTGAGGTATCCTAATCCTTTATAGAGCTCAATAAATGCTCCCCTGATCATTTTTTCTGCATGAAGCAACTTTTTTTTACTGACATGCAAGCAACTTCCCTCTGTACCACATTTCTTGGAGGACTGATTTACTAAATCATCCCAAAGCAAATAAGAGATAGCTGAGAATGTGCTAGTTGGATTCGTTAGAGGAATATGGATTCTTAAGCTTTTCCCTCGAAAGTTTATAACACGGCCCGAGAGAGACCTCAGTTTCCCTTCTTCTTTCTTCATTGTAATGGATTTTCCTAGTTCATCAGATCCTAGAGAGTCTGAGAATTCGACTTGGTGATTGTCCAAATCGTCTGTTGAGTTCTCCAACCCCTGCTCCTCGTCTGCACTCTCTTTAATGGACTCTTCGTCTATACAAGTAATAGACATATCATAAGTAGGTATAAATGAAACTCATCAGGACCAATAAAAACGTCAGCGAGAAAAGGTAGAAAAATTCATCACTTCTTTGTATAGTCTAGATTTTAGAATTACATAATAAATGACAGATTGATGCCCATTTTGGTAGTAGATAATTGATCATTTTCTAGTGAATATCCATATATATATAATTGGAAAACAGAACAAAACGTTACCAAAATCGTTTGTAATGCTTAAATGACTATTTGTCACCTTGCATGGGGAAACAGAGGAAATTTGTCTGATTACCGCATAATATGGTGCCTGATATCGAATCATCCTCCTGAGAAGAAGGGCCTTTAGCTTGCTTCTGCTTTACTGCGGTTTTGAGCTCCATGAGTATCTCCATTTGATTCTTCAACAAGTCGCCCCTCTCAAGAAACTCTTTCTCTTTCATTCTGAAGAATTGATTCACTTTGTTGAGTTGAAGATCCAAACGTGCGAAAAATTCAATAGCCGCATCAGTATCAGCAAATTGCTCCAGCAGTTCCGTCTCGTACAAGTCCCCCTTACTAGCTGAGACTGCCAGCTTCCGATGAACCTGAATCACAAACAAGGAAAGAAGTTCGTTCAATGCAGTCAAATTGAACTAAGAAAAAGGAAAGTGTAATGCAGAGGCAGGAGTTACTCGAATGACTCTATTCTCTCCTTGCTTATGTTGAAGAAAAGTGTATTTTCTCAAAGATTGAAAAAATGTGTTGGGAAAAGAACTCTTCTGTTGCTCGTTGCTCGTGTTGTGGTTGCTGAGGAGATGGATTTTCTTGAGGTCCTTCTTGAGTTGCTTGTAGTCGACAAACGCCTCTTTCCATTCAGGCACTAACTGACCCTCAAATTGCTTAGAGAATTTCATCTTGGCTATTGTACTTGCTCAGCAATATCCAAGAAAAATGGTCTAAAAAACTGTCTTAGCTTGAGACAGAAGGAGTATCTGAATAGAGTACTATGATCACATATTTATGGAGATGAAAGGAATTTTTCGTTTGATGATGCGTGTCATAATGCACGACAGAACATTCTGTTATTGCATCTTTATCCTATGCTCATTCCACTAGGAAAAAATATGCAGGTTTGGTTCGTCGGAGAATTACCAAACTGCAGCCAAATCTTGCAATTTCTATCAGCCAACCTTCTGCATGAGAGCCTTGCTAAGGTAGGAATTTAAAGTGGATGAAAAAGGGACCAAACATATTTCAAGTATTGTGGGATACCTGTACAAATTGACTATGACAACCTTCTCAATATTCATTAAGGTTGCAAGAAATGAAGGGCAAGATAGAGATTTACCCACTGCTTCAAGAGCTGCTGCTCATTTATAATGAAAGCTTATTGGCTAAATCATTAGCAATCACACAAAGGCTGTCTCTAATTAGACCAGCCTGAAATCCACTAGATTGAAGATAACATAAAGGCTTTGCAATAACTTTCACTGGGAGAAAGATTTGCCTTTTGAAATAAAAAAGAAGGGCTGAAATCTAAGTGCATTTTGAGTCCAAATAACAACAATTTCGACACCTTTAGTGCACGTAAAGAACATCGATCTTTACGACTCATCAATATTTTTGTCTAGCGATGAAAAGAAAGGTGAATGAACCGTGTGCAGAATCGATCATAATCTCTCAATAAATCTGATCCATCAATGTCAATCAAGAGCAAATATATCTCAAGTTACAAATGACAGCTTCCCTTTTATTCTTTTGTTTATGCCAAATTAAACCGAAAAATTGTTCAGAAGAGTGCTACTACTACTGCAAGTAATAGTTTGTACTGATTAAGGTTCTATGTCCTATGTTGTATGTTGTATTCTTCCTAGTAATAATAGTCCTATTCCCCCAACCAACTTGTCCTCATGATACCTTCCATCATAACACAAAGAAATCGAAATCACTAGTGTTTTCTGTCTGGCCCCCTCAACACCCATTCCCTCTCTCTGTTGAGTAGGATATCAACACCTAATGATGTTACATATGTGGAGAACCGAAAACGCTCATATTTACTTTTCATCCCTCTTTTTTATCGCACGTCTGACTAGGCACGCGCATATATATAATGGTCTGAAATGATCCTTTATATGTGGGGACTGAGACGTTCAAATTGAGACAAAGGTTTGCAATTTCAAATGTTAAATGAGGCTGTTGTATGAATGCAACTGATGACTTCTTCATAGGCAGATTCTATGGTCGTGCAGGCAATTAATGCATGTGGGGACTTAGATTCTTGGCTAATTCTACTAATCTATTTTTCGCATGAGATCACTTACTAATCGACCTTGAATTTAACAGTTTCAATCTTGTATTTCATGTTACACTTCACTTCATATATTCAAATACTTCACGGGAAATACATCTTAAATACATAAATCACGAGGATTGAAACTCTATCTAAAACAGATCCAAACCAAAACAACTATTTAAAATTTCTTATAGAGTTCACTTGCAATACACCTAAGATCGTCTCAAATGGATTCATCAATTTTCTTAAGTAGAATAACATAGTTTTAGTCCTACGTTAATATGATCTCGTTTTAATAGCATAAACCCACGATCTAATATAAATTTTTTGATTTATGTAGTTTACGATTCGATCGTTGTCCTTTGCACAAGATTTTATCTATTTTGACTTCACATAAATTTATTCTGAAAAGTTGTTTTGCGAGGAAGGAAAAATTTTGAAATTTATAAGATGCCCAAGCTTAATTAAGATATTTACATACATCATTATGACATCGCATTAATAGCAAAAACCCGCGATGTAACATAAATTATTGGAGTTTTGTAAAGGAAAGGTGTTTGAATTTGGTAAAACATGATTACACGAGTAAAGGGAATGAATGAGAAAGAAAGAGGACACGAAATGTAAGGCTTTAATGGTCAATGGCAGCAGCTATGACAAAGTTAAGAAAATGATGGTATGAGTAGGATGTCATTTTTTTGTGGGTGCGCCCTCGTAAGCTTACCCCACTTATTTAATAATAATTTTTTTTTTAAAAAAAAAGAAAAACCCTAAGTTTTAACCTCCTCTGAATTATCTTTTTGCCCTCTTGAATTTTCTCTTTACTATGCTGGAAAATTGTATCTTCTGAACAAAGGAAATAAATATTTTAATTATTTATAATTAGTAATAATAAATTTATAAGTTAATTTATTTTAAGAAAACAAAAGAGTAATAATCTGATCATGCGTACGTAAATATTGGGAGTGTTGGACCCGTCCCCTCCAGGAATTCCACCGTGGTTTTATTTGTGTTATCTATTTCTTTGTTAATTGTTAGTGTAATATTGCATTAATATTGATATATTAATTAATTAAATTTTACATCTTTTAACACGTGTACTCGCATTCTTGTTTTTTGAAAAATTACAGTAAAAATTAGAATAAAGACAAAAATAAAATGTTCCTTACCCATTTAAATTTAGTAAATTATTCATCTTTCTTTAATTAGGAGAAGGAAAATAATAAATAAATAAAAAAAGATATTTACTAGCTACTCCATGCACAATGCATTAGTTTAATTAGGCTGAGGCTGAGGCTGATCCATTAATTCCCACTCAAAATTCTCGTCCCATCGTGTCAGCTAATATATATATATATATATATATATATGTACACCAGATTAAGATTAATTAATATTAAAAATAATGTGTGTGTATATATATATATATATATATATTAGCTTGGAATGTACAATAATTGCAAGCATATGATTCTGGATTGAGATTCCAAGCAAAATGCCCTTATAATATTATTGGTAAATGTTGATATCAATTAAGAATATCCCATTCCTAATTGCAGAAAAATCTCATAAGCCGAATTAAATTAGTACGTAGGCTTGGAATAATGATTCATTCAGGACATATACTGCTCACGAGTGCCATATTCTTTTCTTGAGTCATATTAGGATGGCAAATATATAGTGGCCACCATGAAATGCCTATCTTTACGTAAATACAGTTAAATATTAAAAGTTGATTAAATACATTCATAATTCCAGAACAATTACATTTGAGGATGTTGTGCCGAAACTCGGGTTAATTTAGAGATTTGCTAACCACCAAACCATAATATGTCTTGAATCTCTTAGCTGAGAATTCTAGAAATAAACCACGACCAGTCCACGTAGGAAATTAAGGCCCCCATTATAGTTTTCCAATTCAATGCTTAACTTAGATAAGTCATAAGAATAAGATAAGTAAAGATCATCAAGATGCTAAGGTTACGAAATTTGTACTTGCTACATGGGGGCGATTATTTATTTCTCTCAGTTATAAGATTTCAGGTGAATCACAATTCACATACACCAAAATAATTAAATTATCACTATAAATTCATACATATTAGGGTTTAGGATATACTGGGACTGAGTCGTATAGAACTAGATCAGTGATATGGATCCAAAACTTGTTTTGAAATTGGAATCATACTGTGGAGAGGTTCTAATACGATCTTCCTAAAATATATATACCCCATGTTAGAGGGGGAATTGTAAAATCTCAATTTTATCATCGAAATAATACTTCATTAATTAGTAAAAATGTATGATTTTTAATTTGTGATCACATTTATATATACCAACACATCAAAATACGAAGGTGAACAGGATGGAATTTCCCTCCTTTTTTGTACGTAGCGCATAATATGAACATGGCTGGTCTGGATTTGATTCTGGCAGAAATCTCAAGAACCACATAAGATTTAAGAAGGGGTCGAATCAGAAAACAATGGGAATATTAGGTACTTACATGTATGAGGTTGATGAAAAACCTTACATAATTTGATCGATCCAGGATATAGTTATGCTGTTTTCGAGCAAGCGACAAAATGAATTCTTTGACATTACGTTTCACTACGTACGTGTCAAGCATGAATTTGTATGTGTGTAGATCATATTGATGTGATACTTAGCATCAGGCTTAGGTGTCCTATATATTCTATTAATATTTATGAAAGAATCTAATATTCTAATATAAATTATAATATATATATATATATATATATATATTACTAATTTTTAATTTAATACTGATTGGAATCAAGATCAATTCCCTTCTTTTGCATGACAATATGACACCTCTCCTGAAAATTAATTTTTTAAGCCCTCAAAATGCACGAGATGTTGAAAATTAGAGACATACGCGTCATGCTAATTATCAACTAAAATCCTTCAATATTTAAATCAGGAGCTGTAATGGGAGTTGAGTAGACAGAGGGTAAAGAGGTAGAGCCTATTGAAATGAATGCATACCGAAATGGACGAATGGCTAAGGAAGGTGTGATGAGCAGCAGCATCTCTTGTACTAAAAATATCCGATCTCAATGGTCGTAGAATTGAGGAGTGACGAGGTTGGTGGGGTTGCTGGAGGGGAGTGGGACTTCCATATGTATGGAATAGAATACAATTTGATGCAATGAGTAGAACGAATTAATACCATTTGTCTACCCACATTCTTAAACTACACCACTTCGTACTAAGTATTAAGCCTTTACATGTCATTCAGGATTGAGTTGATCAGAATTGGTTGGATTTTATTCTGCAAGTATGACTATTTGTCATGATCAGACACGGGTAGAACACAAACAGCTTGGATAATCTTTCCCCCCAAAGCACTTCAACTTCAAGATGTGTATCAAATGAGTGCAGTATTCTCCCTGCCTTTCTTCTTGGAAACTGTGTTAGCAACATAAAGAATTGGTTCCTCACAAGGAAAGAAAAGTTGTGAGTTTGAGTACTGTGAATAAAGGTATATTAGTCTACTTTTATAAATAGTTGTTTCTTATTTCTTTGTTTTTTTTTTAATTTTTGTTGGCTTAAAATATTGATGTGTTGAATCAATTGTGAGTTTAAATGTATCAATTAATATAAGGAATTGAACTTTATAAAAAATAAATAAAAACATAAAGAAATGGTTCACGAGCTATATACATTAATTAATAATTTCACTTTTCTCATATGCTATTAGGGTTTTTAATGATTGAAATTTAAGAACTATATATTTAAGGGAAAAATGCAAGCAATTCCTTACAATATTACAAATGATATAATAATCTCTTCGTACATTACTTAAATAGGACAAAAGCCAATATAGTATTTGGATTCGTTTTCTGATTGTTTTGTTGTGTTTTGTGGAGATAGAGAGAAAAAAATAAAAATAAATAAGCATGTGTTAGAGGTAGTATGTATGTTTGGATTTGTTTTTTAAGATAATTTAAAATAACTATTGTATGTTTAATGTTATGTTTTGGGAAACAGTGTCTCTTTTATATATATTTATGTATATATATGTGTATATATATGTGTATATATATGTATGTATCCATACTAAAACAGTTAAAAACATACAAATAAGATGTTTCTGTATGATAACAAAGCTTAGATATGGTTCTAACTCATTAAATTCACATGGGATTGAACTTAAGTGGTGAACAGATGATCCGGATCGCTTGTCTCCGAGAATTGTAGACACAGTTGGTTACGTTGCTTCCGACATTGGGACGACATGAACAATTCCTACATATATTGGATCAACCTCTTTAGACCTCATTATATTTCCAATTACCCTAATAATTAATATTTCTTTGAGTTGAGGTGAGGAACTCTCCGCACCAATTAACCCACGTTGCCCCTCCTAATTCCACACAAATCAGGCTGCTAAGTGCTAATCAAAAGCGCATTACAGGAACAACGTATGTGCGTACGTACTTATCCATGCACACAAGAAGCGCACTTGACAGATTTGAGTTTTTATCCGCCACCGCCACTACACCATATTGCGCGCTAATTGTTTCTTAAACGTAACTGCTACTGCTGAAGCAATGACTCCTACTACTGCCCTTTGTTTCATTTCAAAGCCAGAGAGAGCCTAACCTCATTTATCATATTGAATGAATTAAAAATAAAGTCAACTTTTAAGGTTTTCTTTTTCATACGTGTGTTTTGTGTCTGATATGCGGACCACACACATTTTTTAAAATGACTAAATAACTTCAGGATTTGTATTGTTTTTCTTTAAGGCGATTGGATCTGAACTCGATCCAAACATGATCAAATAATATACTTGATTTTGATGACCTTATGATCGAAGCTAAATCAACGCTTGGTTCATAAACTAGTTGTACAATCGATCATTTCCTATAAATATCATATGCTAGAAAATATTATTTTATCGCTTTAAATTCTGCACAAACACCTTTGTCTTATATTAATCTTACTGACTTAAATATTGAAGTAGATATAAACTTAACCTCAAACTCATATTTCAGATCACTATATGCAAATTTATACATGCACCTCTGTTGTGTTTTATTTTTCAGAAACATTTGGTCTGGATCTGGTCAAAACACTGACAATCACATAGTATATGAACTCTCGGCAGTGTATACTGTACAGTCAGTTCATGATAATTATCAAATTATAAATATAATAACTTTTATGACATAATTAATTAAATGTAATAGAATCTGATTTGAATTTCCAAAAAATAAAAACAAAATCCAACTTTCGGAGGTTTATCGTGACCACCCACAAATATCAGTAATCAAATCTATAAATATTGGGCTTGAGCAGATTTATGCCATACCACTTAATTGCTTTGCTGGGCTTTAAGTCAGAGAAGTTTACACAAACCAATGAGTTCGACCCATAAAAAATTAGACAAGGCACAACCAGTCGCCTGAATATGAATATAGAAACGATGATTACATAATTATATTAATATTTTAATAATGAATTCACATACTTGTAAGATAAATATCCATGTATAAATAAAATGGAACTCAAATTCTTGATATTAAAGTTGTTCATAATACCTCAATATTTAATGTATCATCTGATGAGTACGATAATGATTCTAACATTCTGAAACGCCGACCGTCTGGGCACAAATTGGAATCGTGTCTTGAGGACAACTTACCAATTAATCGACGGCGTTTTGTGTTTAAAAACTAACTATATGTGGGCTATTAAAATATTTCTACGACAATAGTCTTGAATGCATGTCTAATTTCACCATATGTAATGGAAAAGAAATTAGACAGATTCCAATCTGATATTATAATGCCAATTTCGCTGTCAAGACATAATTAAAGTTGGTGTCACATACCGTACATTGTAAGTTCTTGAAAAAAGTATTATGGGGTTCAATGTGCACAGGACCACACGCTTTGGACTCATTCACACTGTGTAATTAACAACACCACCAAATTAAAGTTATTGCATAAAACACCAAAAATGTTGGGGCCATTACATTACCCGTTCAAGACGGCTAGACTTCTCCTTGACAGACACCCTCGTTTCTAACGTTTCAAAAGTGAGACTTGTTCTTGTTGCTTAGATTAGATTAGTGGTGTTCAAAAAACGGTGATAATTGGTTGGATCAAATTTTTGGTTCGGATCGAAAATCGAATCAAAAAATTCGATTCGGTGTTAGGTTTTCTTTTTTTTTAAAAAAAATGGTTATTTAATTCGATTTTTAGTAATCAACATTCGGTGATCGAATCGAATCGAAAAATTGAATTTTTTAATATTATATTAAATAAAATATATTATTATTTTGTTTGATTCATTAAATGTGTGCTTGACCTTGCAAAAACAAGTGAAATTGTTTGTAGGCTTGTAACTTCTTGTAAAAAATAAGGGGGGAAAATTACAGTAGATAAAGTAAATATATATTTCTATCTAGGTCAAGCCTTCTTTTAAGGGTAAGTTTTGGTAAAAGGGTTTCAATATTCATGAAAGCTTTGAGTTCTTGTGCTGGGGAAGCTGAGTACTCTAGATGTGGAGGAGCTTGTATTAAAGTGATTTTACACGTCAAAATTATTTATATGTACATTATTTTAAAAAATAGTTTTTTGGTTTTTTAATCGAAAAAACCAAACTTTTTCGATTTTAATCGAACCAACCGATTTTCAGTTCTTAAAACTGTCGAATCGAATTTTCGATTAACTAAAAAATTCGATTTGGTGAACCAAAATGCATAGACATAGATTAGATCCAGTAAAAAAATTGGATGTTTTTATTTACAACGAATCCTATGATAAATGTTAATAGACATATCACTTCAAATTAAATACGTATTTTTTGGTGAGGCGCTATTTGGCTGGTAAAGTTAAAATTTTATAATCAAAAGATTATAGGTTCGAGTTATGTATTTAATGTGAATATATATCTATTTTTATAATATTTTCTTTATTTTTGTTTGGTTTGAACATTTTTATTGATTTGAGTTATTAATGTATTCAATCAATTTTAAATATCAAATATATAATGAATCATGGATTATAAAAGAAAATAAATAAATAGACATTTATTTATGAAAAAATCTGCACAAAACTGAATTGAGTAATGAATAATTTAGGCGAGTGGTCAATCAACATAGGATTTGAAATGTGGTGAAGTTGGACCACGCGCTGGTAGATTAAGACATTATTTTGTCGAATTAGTGATTTCGCTGTATACAACGACATACAATTTCAATTATTTATACAAATAGTAGCTCGCACGTGATTCTATTTTTTATATATATAGTGGTTTTAAATAAAATTTTCATATTACTATCCATAATACCATGATATCCAACTCATTTTTTTTTTTAAAAAAAATGTTGCTAGATAATTAATTAAAATACTGTACTTATTCATAAAAATAGGCAAAAGAAGTAGCCCAGTGGTTGAGGCTAAAATTAAGGTATCATGAATAAGTTCGAGGTCATGAGTTTAAGTCTCATCAAACGTGTGGATATTTATCTCACTTTATGTGAGTGCTTTTAATTTGTTTACCGTCATTATTAATTATTAATTAAATAAAAAATTCCTATAATTTGTTGTATATTTTTAATATATTAATGTATTGGTTGAATTGATGTAATATTAAAAAAAAAATAGTAAGAATGAGAATGAGATATATGGCATGTCTGGGAGCACTTTGGCAAAATGATTTTCAACTTTTGGTTCTAAAAAAATATTTTTGAAGTGTTTGAGATGCTACAACTTGCTAAAAAAACGCTTTTAAGCCCCAGGGTAATTCCACCTGCTTTGATTTTTTTTTGAAAAGTAAATTCAAATCTCACTATAATAATTATAATTCAATTTTGTTATTTTTAATTTATTTTTAAAAATTGTATATTTAAAGTTGATATTGAAATTTTCAAGCAATTTAATAATTTAACAATAATCAAATTTACACTTTCAGATAGAATTTTTATATTTTATTCGCTATATTATCTAATTATATTATTCCTAAATCATAAAAAAAATATAAATTAAATAGCAATGATTAATTAATAAAATATTTTTCGAATCATGCAAGTTTAATTATTGTGTGCGAATCAACAATTACATTGCTTAATTGGGAACATTATTAAATTAAAAATTCAGTTTTCTATTAATATTTTTAAAAAAAATTAAATATCAAATATAGTAATCAATATAAAATTTATTATTTTTCATAAAAAAATAATTATTATTTACAAAAAAATTACAAAAAATAGTATATTTTTTAACACATGAGGACAATGATTTTTACTTAATTAAGTTTATTTTATAAGCAATTTTTTTGGAATAATATTTAATTTAATTTTTATCTATTTTTTAATTTTTTTCTATAAATACTACTTATTTTAAATTCTGCTATAACATCTATTTTTTACAAAATTTCAGTTTTATAAAAATAATTATATTTACAAGCACTCCCTATTGCATCAATATTGGGAGTGGTGGGGCTCCATGTTATCTGCATGGAATATCGTGTGTTTGGAGTCTGGAAATGAAAGACTGCCATTCCCCAATACTAAGATTTATGCAAAACTGCAATTCCTTTTGTCGTTGCCCTTTTCCAGATATATAGATATGCATTTTTCAAGATTTTAGCTGCTTTCTTTTTTAATATTCTTTTCCCTGCTCCTATAAACGCCAAATATTTCACTCTAAAATAATAATAATAATAATTTATAATTTCACTTTAAAAAAACCCCACTTGTGTCTTACAACCTGATCAGAGATTCTTGATGATTCTCATATATAATCCATTGCCAGAACAACTACATATATATATATATATATATATATATAACTAGGAGAAAATGTACCATTTACTATAATTTTATTGATTATGATCTTAAATCATACTAAAATCATTGTTAAATAAAAATTGATGAAAAAATAGATTATTCATCGTAAAGATTATTTTTATCATGGCTTAAATGTTTTTGTCATGGATTTTAGCCATGACAAACGGTTTAGTCACACTCGCAAAAACTATTGCCAACAATCGTTATGATTAATAACTACTCATTATGAGTATTTATTATTAACTATAACAATTAATTATGATTAAATGTTAAATTTCTTTTGATATATTATATAATGACATGCGCCTGTTGACGTTATGTGCATGAGAGTATCCGAACAAGATTTTTTTTTTATTATATTTGCTTTTCACTTTTCAATGATAGCAAAATATTATATTACAAATTGAAATAGTTAGGTGTTAACCATCATCAACATCCTTATCATTGATTGAGGTAATGGGCATGAAAGAGAAGTAAAGAGTTTGTTTCTACGTGCCATGATAATATCTTCACCCTAATTTATCTTCAATATTATTTTTTTTTATTAAAATTGAAACGTAAATATATACGTACATTGACCCTGTAGAGATTTGTACTCGATTTGTATAATTTAAATTAATAAAATTAAAGTTTAAGCGAAAACGTATGTGCATATATATAGAGATTTTAGGAAATTATATATCGCTATTTTCTGATTATAATTATCAACAAATGGATGAAAGTCTTATTTTGAGAAGCAAATGGAGGAAGGAATGCACCAATCGAGAAAAGTCAAGATTTGGTTTGGCAAAATATCTGCCCATTTGATTGAGATAATTATCAACATTTTTTCATTTGTCCTTACTACTTTACATACTCTCAATTTTTACTACTATCCAATTTATATTTTATACAACGTATTTCCGCCATAAAAGTGAAAATTATGGCAAACATCCCTTAACTTATTTTAAGTGAAAAAAAATAACAATATCAATTATTAGGGTAAATAACCTTAATTAAACTTTACCATTTTAATTTATTTTTAAAATTATATATTTAAAGTTGATATTGGAGTTTTCAAATAATTTGTTAACAATAATTAAATTTATACTTTCATATATTTACTATTTTAATTTATATTTTATTTAATATCTCATCTAATTATATTATTTTGTTCGTATATTATTATTTGATTAATTAATAAAAAGATATATTTTGTAATAATGCAAGTTTAATTATTGTGTATGAATAAATAATTATTTTACTTAGTGGGAGCATTGTTAAATCAAATATATTTTTTTAATATTTTTAACAAATAAATATAAAATATATTAATCGAAATAAAATTTATTACTTTTGTGAAAAAATAATTATTAGTGACAAACAACAAGTAAAATAATAAGCAAAAAGTAGTATCTTTTTAATACATAGGACCAAGACAGTCTTTGATCAATTAAGTTTATTTTAGAAGTGATTTTTCTCCGAACACTATTCAATTTAACTTTTATTTTATTTTTATTCTTTTTCCAAACACTACTCACTTTTTATACACTACAATTTTTAATTTTTCTACAAAAATTATAATCAATAATAATAAAAAATATATATAAACATAGACGACGGCAACCGGGGCCTGCCCGCAGCCGGTCAATTAAACTGTGCAGCTGCATTGTAACTGCAGGCCGACTCGCTGTATATTCACCTGCAGCTTAGGTGGCCTTCTAGTTCATTGCGCATGTATTAATTAATCTTATTTATAGTATATCGCATTCAGAATATCTAATAATGATCAATTAATTAATAACATTACAAGAGAACCTCCGCTTGTTAATTAATCATAATAATTAATAAAAGTGACATTAAACTCTCTCACATGCATTAGCGTGTAAAGTTGTATAGGACTAGTAAATTTATTTGGCCTGCAATAAGTCAGTCGAGGGTAAATATATATGGGTCTTCATTCAATTTTTTTGCTAATATCAACAAATTCGATGAATCTTAACTAATTACTGAAAGATTTATTTATTAGACATAAACAAACATCGGGAGATATTAAATATAATTTTTCAAGTCACAAAAAATTAATATATAATTACATCAGATCTTATAAAAACACCGTGCAATTATACCTTATTTTTCATTTCAAAGACGAAATAAGAGACGAGGTTCTACATGCATATTGTGAGAAAAATGTATTTTACGATGTCTCACAATTTAGTTTCTTTTTTATTTTTGGTTTTATTATTTCCAAATTAATTGTATCCCATAATTCTAAAATAATTATAGTTATATGACAAATGTTTTAGCAACCCTCACAAATACCACGGCTAACAACCATTGCATTGATGTGGTCAATGACTATTTGCTATGGTTGTTTATCATTAAATGACAATTAGCCATGATTAAATATTATATTTTTTATAGTATAATTATGCCATCAATTTTAATTATCAATGAGTAATATATCAATTTTTAATGTCAAGTACCTATAATTAATTAACAATTATTATTAATTATAATAGAGTTAGTAGCAACTACTATT
This sequence comes from Sesamum indicum, assembly GCF_000512975.1. Classification (NCBI taxonomy): domain Eukaryota; kingdom Viridiplantae; phylum Streptophyta; class Magnoliopsida; order Lamiales; family Pedaliaceae; genus Sesamum; species Sesamum indicum. Next base: position 10,455,548 of record NC_026145.1, on the reverse strand, counting down.
AAAATAAAATGATCAAACAATCATGATGCCACACCTTCTTTAATTGAACTATGTCTCATTAACTAATCTCTTTCGGATCTTGAAGCATTGTGATAGGAGTTGGACATTTGGAGATCTTTAAGACACTACAAGAAAATTGCTGGATAGCTACGGAAAAAAGAAATTGATGCTAATATCAACATCGAGCTAATTAGTAAATAAAAATTTCATTCCTAATATATATTATTTAATATACATTTTAAAAAATTCATCGCTAAATAGCAAGTAAATTTTTGTTGCTGAATTCATTAGCAAGTAAATCTTCGTAGCTGAATTCAACAGCAAATAATTTTTTTGTAAAGTAATGTAGACTAACAACAAGAACTTTACTTACTAACTAATTTGACGCTAATTTGTTTTCGTTGCTATTAAACTATTCTTTTATAGTGAGAAAATTAAAAAATATTAATCAAAAGAACTATTAGAAAATTTTATAGCCCATGAAGCTACACGTTATTCTTTTAGTGGAACATGCTGGAAATTTTGAGTGGTGGATTAAAAATTTATTCGTTTATAGATGTTGTGGAATTGGAGTCAACATATTTGTAATTTGTTTTAAAACTATTTGCATGGTTGTAATTAATTCAATAATTAGATTTGAATTGTACCAAAGTACGTATCTAGAAGTGATGATTCAACAATATTTAATAAACATAGCAAAAATGGCAACTCTACTTTCTTTGCTTTAAATGTCAACTCTTTCCTATGCATTTTCATATTGTAATCGTACGATGTCATTAATGATCATGCAATCCGGTCAAAGAAAAATTTGTTGATAACTTGATAGAAAATAACCAAGTCAACTTTGGATTACCACTTTTAATTATGGTAATTACGTGTATTTAGTAGCACGTAATAGCTAATTGCATGCTCATGCTTGGGAATCAAGGTTGTATTACTTGTTACAATAACTGGAGATGCAAACAAATCGAGCTGAATTGATATCATCACTTATTTTAATGTAATGATATAATTATAATTTTTATATGATAATAAACAACGAGTCTTGATTTCACCGATATGTAAATATTAATTTACTTTAATAATAATTATTGTTCAATTTTATATATTTAATATTGATAATTAACTTGTATATATTAATAGTTGATAATTAAAATTATGAATATAACTATAACGATTCATCTAAAAAAAAATAAAAAATAAAATGGTTTCTGGTATCAATTCTGTATTAATGATCTTGATTAGTCAATTCAAGCAGTCCGTAATATTAATACTGATGAGCGCTATAGAATTTCTAGAAATTAAGCAGAAGAATAGGCATAAATTCAGGACTTTAAATAAAATTTGAAAAACAATTACAGGGTTGAAATTTTCAATATATATTTGGTGGGAGATTAAGGGTGGAAATTCAGGACATAAGAATCTGCATGGCCTTTACAAGGCGGATGTTTCTAGAAGCGTCATGGACTGTAATAATGACGTCATATAATGTCTTCAGACAGTCTACGCTACGTACGAGTAGGACCCATGCATGATACACGCTGCCTCCTTGATATTATTATATATTGTATAATCAAATAAATATCGAAGTACGTGAAAATTAATAATTGTGTATGTGTAAATAAAATTAAAGTTATATTGAGTAAAATATAATTAATTAGTAAAAGGAATAACGTATTGAAGAACTGAGTATAACAAACTTTATTTATGTAAAATTGAATATTTATAAGAATAAAATGTATGTGTATTTTGAATGGGAATGAATTAATGCATAAGCAGTGACGTCATGGAGTGGTAGTTGGAAGAGAGAGCTGAGGACATGAATATGAATATGAAAATGGTTGCAGTCCAGCAGTTAAAACTTGGATGATGAAAGAGGGAGGAGTTTGACTGTTTGAGTGTAAGACGAGATGACGCACGTTGCAGCCTCTCCGACATGTTGGGGCATATCTTCCTTTCTTACCTTTGGCCCACATTCATTTCTTTTTCTTGTCTTTTTTTTTTTTTTTTAAATTCCAATAAATTTGTTAGATTAATAATTATTTTAATAATGTTCCGAAAATCGGGTTAATCAAGAAAATTTTCATATATGCATGCGTAAAAGTTTTGTATGTTCGTTTTGTCTTTTTGTCTTCTGAATCTTGTTCCTGCAGACAGAAATCAGAAAGAGAAGACCAAACCCAGAAAGCCAAAAAACCAGAGGGAAAAATCCACATGCATTCTTGGGAAATTTTACTTCCCGCGAAATTTCCCAGCTTTTTCTTGTCAAATTAAAGCACCCCACTTTTCTATTTCATCCCTTTTCTTTTCTTAATTTTTTAATTTTCAAATTCTTGTTTCATTTTCGCATTAGTTTTATATAAAGATTTGGTTTTTACAAATCTGAATTCTTGTTTTTCGCTTCTTTTTTTTTTCTTTTTTCTTTTTGATAATGGATGGATGAATAGTAGTCGAGTATGGTGAATTTCTTGTAAGCAATGCGCGTGGCCGGAGGCTAGAAATCCAACGGCCGTGGAAGTCAAACCATCAGATCCAAGTCAATGTTCAAAGCTTTTGTGCCATGCGATAAAATCAAATGCCTGAATAATCACATTCTTTCTGTGTATTTCCCTCCTCCTCTTTCTCTACACGTTCCTTAAAACAATTATATTTATATATATTTCACATATCAATCATATATATATATATATATATATTTGACTTGAGATAATGAGTTGTTCTTGTTTTTATTTTTCACTTGGATTTGTTTCAGCTGGACTCAGACAGGGGCGTTAAAATTGCAAATCATATTCTGGGTCAGGGCCATTCTTTTTGAAGTACAAGATTGAAGCTTTTTGAGATTAGCTGGATTATACCTCCTGGAGTTTTTGTGGGTTGTGTTTGGTTTTGTCTGAATCTTGTAGGCCTTCTCTTTCAAACATTCTCATACATATCACTTTTTTTCTTTCTTTTTTTACCCTATGCCCCTTCTTTCTCCACATTGTATTTGGTGAACTTCTTCTTCAACCTCTGTTCTAGTTTTCTTTTTCTAAAAGTTCTTCAGACAATTGGGTTTTCGAGTTATTGGGTTTGAGGCCTTTTCTTGGGGTTGGGAGAAAGGATTGATTTTATATAGTTTTTTGGTTTTTTGTGTATTTTATTAAAAGTAGTTTCTGGGTGGGATTATCAGTGCATTTAGCCACTGGTATAAACTATAAAGAAGGCATATAGATTTGGAGGTTGAAGATTTGAAGAGTTTGAAGTAGAATGAGAACTGGTAGGAAAAAGAGGATACATTTCAGCAAGATCTACTCATTCAAATGTGTCAAAGGAGGATTCCAAGATGACCATTTACAGATTGGAGGACCAGGTTTCTCAAGAGTGGTTTTTTGCAATGAGTCAGATGGTTCAGAGGCCAGTCTCAGGAGGAATTATGCTACCAATTATGTTAGGACTACTAAGTATACAGCTCTAACTTTCTTGCCTAAGTCTCTGTTTGAGCAGTTTAGGAGACCGGCTAATTTTTACTTCCTTGTCACTGGTATCTTGTCTTTCACATCCCTTGCACCTTATTCTGCCGTCAGCTCCATCATTCCACTATTTATAGTTATCGGAGCAACAATGATTAAAGAAGGTATTGAAGATTGGCAACGGAAGCAGCAGGTAGTTTGAAGGGTGTATTTTGCTTTATTGATTATTTTCCATTCCCTCATCTCTTTCCAGTTATGCAAGTCTTGCTTTCTGTGTTGGATATTAATTTATCTTGGTTTAGATTATTCGATATTTATAGGAGTTGTTGATATTCAATGTTGTACTTTCTGGAAGTATATTGTGGAATTCTCCACCGCGCATATGCAGAAAATAGCTGAAGTGGTTGATGGCGTAGGAATGTTTTCCTTTCCAATAGTTGAAAACTTCAAGAAAATGATTTTGACAGTTGCCTTAACTCGTTTTTGTTTCCAACAAATTGAAGAACTTTTCTTATTATACCTGCGATTTGCTTCTGATTATGCGTATTATACTTGAGACATAAATGTTTAAATTGCCTATTCTGAGATGCATATATTGCATTATAGTTTCCAGAGTAAATGTTTCTTTAATGCAATAGTGCATGTTTAGTAGGACTTTTTAGGAAGCTTCTTATCCTCAGGTTGATAATGATCCGTTTCTGAAATATTTAGGATATCGAGATGAACAATAGAAAGGTTAAGGTGCATCAAGGTGGTGGGACTTTTGTGCAAACTGAATGGAGACATCTGAAAGTGGGTGATTTAGTGAAGGTGGAGAAGGATGAATTCTTTCCAGCAGACTTACTTTTGCTTTCGTCCAGTTATGAAGATGGTGTCTGCTATGTTGAGACGATGAACCTTGACGGCGAGACAAATTTGAAACTGAAACAAGCATTAGAAGCAACTTCCTTGTTAACCGAGGAGCAGAACTTCAAAGATTTCAAGGGTGTTGTTAAATGTGAAGATCCTAATGCTAATTTGTATGGTTTTGTTGGAAGTATGGAGTTTAAAGAAAAACAATATCCTCTTTCTCCTCAACAACTGCTACTTAGGGACTCTAAACTGCGGAACACGGACTACATATATGGAGCTGTTATCTTTACTGGCCATGATACAAAGGTTATGCAAAACTCTACCGCAGCTCCGTCCAAGAGAAGCAGGATTGAGAAGAAAATGGATAAGATCATCTACTTCTTATTTGGAGTTCTCTTCTTGATCGCTTTTGTTGGATCAGTTTACTTTGGTATTGCAACCAAAGATGACCTTGAAGGTAGTAGAGTCAAAAGATGGTATCTCAGACCTGATGAAGCTGATATTTTTTTTGATCCAGCAAGAGCCGCAATTGCTGCTGTATATCACTTTTTGACAGCATCGTTGCTTTACAGCTACTTGATTCCCATTTCTTTGTATGTCTCCATAGAAGTTGTTAAAGTCCTTCAGAGCATTTTCATTAATCAAGATGTTCATATGTACCATGAGGAAACTGACAAACCAGCTCATGCCCGCACCTCAAATCTGAATGAGGAACTTGGCCAAGTTTATACAATACTTTCAGATAAGACAGGCACATTGACTTGTAATTCCATGGAGTTCATTAAGTGCTCAGTGGCTGGTACTGCTTATGGATATGGAGTCACGGAGGTCGAAAGAGCTATGGCTAAAAGAAAAGGGACTGTAAATGGAAAATATGTTGAGACTCCCTTATCTGATAGCCCTAAAAGATCATCTGTCAAAGGTTTCAATTTTGATGATGACAGAATCATGAATGGGAACTGGGTAAATGAGAAGCATGCAGATGTCATCCAGAAATTCTGTCGCTTACTGGCGGTCTGCCATACAGCCATACCTGACATCGATGAAAACACAGGGAATGTCACATATGAAGCTGAATCACCAGATGAGGCTGCCTTTGTTATTGCAGCTAGAGAACTTGGCTTTGAATTCTTCAAAAGAACACAAACAAGTGTCTCTATCAATGAGTTGAACCCTGTCTCTGGAAAAACAGTTGAACGGTCAGTATCTCGAACTTTGCTACCTTCAAGTTGTCTACCCTTTGTTGTTTCAGAAAGTTCTCTTACACTCTGGCTGCACATAAGCAACATTATTGGAATGATGAAATATTGCTTCAGCTCTTGTTTGCTATTGCATTACCATTTGATCACAATCCATGGAAATATTGTCACGGTATCTAAAAGAATTTTCTTTGATGCAGAACGTACAAGCTGTTAAATGTTCTGGAGTTTAATAGTACAAGAAAGCGAATGTCTGTAATAGTAAGGGATGAGGAGGGGAAAGTGCTCCTACTCTGCAAAGGAGCTGACAGGTTGGTTGTTTGCAACTTGTTAAAGCCTAGAATCCGATATTTTCTATATATCAGTGCTTTTAACTCTGCTTTCAGCTGTTTTCAGCAATTCGACCTTCATTTAACATCATTGTGTCTGTCTGCTCTGTTTTTGACCTGATTCCAGTGTCATGTTCGAGAGGCTTGCTAAAAGTGGAAGGGAGTATGAAGAGAAAACCAGAGAACATGTAAATGAATATGCTGATGCAGGCTTGAGGACCTTGATACTTGGTTATCGGGAACTCAGCGAAGATGAATATAAAGTGTTTGATGAAAAGTTTTCAGAGGCCAAAACCTCAGTTAGTACTGATCGTGAGTCTCTGATTGATAATGTGACTAAAGAAGTGGAAAAAGATTTGATTCTCCTCGGTGCGACAGCTGTTGAAGACAAACTCCAACAAGGGGTATGTTAAACAACAATCCATGCATGACCCTTTGGTTGAGTGGCTCATGATAATCAGATGATGTTGAATTTATATTTCTGCTGTTCATGTCAGGTTCCTGAATGCATAGACAAGCTTGCACAAGCAGGACTAAAGATATGGGTTTTGACTGGGGATAAGATGGAAACTGCCATTAATATTGGGTATATTTTCCGCATAATTTCCTGTAAATCAATTTGAGGCACAATGGGACTTTCCAGAGATTTCTGACCGTTCGTATTCACTTTGCAGCTATGCCTGTAGCTTGCTCAGACAAGGAATGAAGCATATTACTATTACCTTGGATACTCCACAGATCACTGCTCTGGAGAAACTGGGAGAGAAAGATGCAATTGCAATGGTAAATTCCTTTATTTTCTTTATTTGAAAAAAAGAATCACTTTCATTTTAATGGAAAATTGAGAATGCTGATAGAAAACCAAGATCTGTAGTAAGTTTTTATATTTAGGAATAACTTTACATGTTGACTGATTCTTTACCCTCTGTAAATCTCATTAAAGAAAGCTTCGGTATGATTTGTTCGGTGGCCTAAACTGCTCAACACTGAGATGCTGCAACTTTGTTTTATTTAATAGGCTTCAAGGGAAACTGTTCTAAGGCAGATCACTAATGGGAAAGCTCAGGTTGCCAAATCAAGCTCTGAGGCTTTTGCCTTGATCATTGATGGGAAAACTCTTGCATATGCATTACAAACTGATATCAAACAATTGTTTCTTGAGCTTGCGATTGGCTGTGCATCTGTAATTTGCTGTCGTTCGTCTCCGAAACAGAAGGCACTGGTGAGTGTATGTAGTATTAACTGCAGTTGACAATCATAACTTGTTCTACAACTAGTAGCCAATTCTGCTTCTATTTCATGCATCACTTTCATTTCATCTCAAAAGAACTTTCAATTTGTACAGAAGAAGTTAAATTGCACTGACTATACAGGTCACAAGACTTGTTAAAGAAGGAACAAAGAAGACGACTTTAGCAATTGGTGATGGGGCCAATGACGTGGGAATGCTTCAAGAAGCAGATATTGGAATTGGCATAAGTGGGGTTGAAGGAATGCAGGTCAGCAAGCTAATTGTTTTGTTGTTTATTTTTCAGAGTTATTGATAGAATGACAAGTATTCTTATTATCTTACATTGTTATCATGCAAATTTAACAGGCGGTCATGTCAAGTGACATTGCAATTGCTCAGTTCAGATTTTTGGAGCGCTTGCTTTTGGTGCATGGACATTGGTGTTACAGGAGGATCGCTACAATGGTAACTCTATTATTGATCTATCAGACTTCTTGGTCCCATTTGACGATTTACGTCCATCATTATTGTATTTAAATGTGCATGCACGCAATAGAATAACTACATGGAGTAAGTTTGATCTCATTTTCTCTTTTCTTGTGCAGATCTGCTACTTTTTCTATAAGAATGTCACTTTTGGTTTCACCGTCTTCTTTTACGAGGCTTATGCATCTTTTTCTGGACAACCTGCATACAATGATTGGTTTTTATCTCTTTATAACGTATTCTTCACATCGTTACCTGTCATTGCTCTTGGGGTCTTTGACCAAGATGTATCTGCTCGATATTGTCTAAAGGTATGTCTCCATACAATATCATGTTATTCTAGGTTTATCCCACTAAGACCTCCATTCGAGATATTTTTCATTGTTGCTTATATTTTTCTTGTCTTGATTTCACATGGCAGTTTCCTTTGCTATATCAAGAAGGCATCCAGAACGTCCTCTTTAGTTGGCGCCGTATAATTGGTTGGATGCTGAATGGGGTTTGTGGTGCCATCATAATCTTCTTCTTCTGCACAAGTGCACTAAATCCTCAAGGATTCAACAAAGAGGGTAAGATTGCTGACTACCAAATTCTTGGAGCAACAATGTACACTTGCGTTGTCTGGGTCGTGAACTGCCAGATGGCTCTCGCCATCAGTTACTTCACCTATATCCAGCATGTCTTTATCTGGGGTGGAATTGCTTTATGGTACCTCTTCCTCTTGGCATATGGAGCTATGCCTCCCAGTATTTCGACAACTGCGTACAAAGTGTTCGTCGAATCTCTTGCCCCAACGCCAAGTTTCTATATAATCACCTTTTTCGTTGTTATCTCAGCCCTTGTACCATATTTCACTTACAATGCAATTGAGATGAGATTCTTCCCAATGTACCATGAAATGATTCAGTGGATGCGGCATGAGGGTCAAGCTGAGGACCCTGAGTTTTGCAATATGGTGAGGCAGAGATCCATAAGACCCACAACTGTTGGGTATACTGCACGTTCGCTGGTAAAAACAAATCCGTTGGAAGATAGCAATAGCAATCACAGATGACATTTTCTGGTGTAATTGTTTGATTCTTTGCTGACTGAATGTTGGTTTCTGAAGCCTGCTTTACCTTTAGAGCTCTCCCATTGTTCATGAACTGGGGCTGGATCTATTTGCGAACGCACACACCCCTAGAGGTTTCAGGACCACAAGGTCTGTACAGAAGTATAAGCCAGATGTACTATATTTTGTACCAACCATTCGTCGGCCTGATTAGTTTGTAAATTTTGACATTAGCTTATGAGCATAGCTCACACATGTTCATTCATTAATTATTTATACATCGAATTGTCCGACAGTTTAATCATATTTAAGGGAGGGATGAATATGTTGTAACTCTGGAATAAGAAATGAGAAAGCTATTGGAGTTATTGTTTATTTTACTTGCCATGAGATTGGTTTTTTTATGCAGTATTATTGTACTGCACATGTGTTTTAATGTGAACTACACGTACAAGTGACCACAGTGCCCTTATGGATATTTGGCCTTAGTGTTCCTAATTTTACTAAGTTTTCATCGATCGACATGCAGAAAGACTTTCTAATATTATTCCATGGTCTCCCAACGCATGCGTAAACTAATAGCCTTCCACTTCATGTATTTCATCTTTATCTTCTCAGACATCTTGGGTACACTCCTTTTTTATCCTTAGTAGTCATCTGCAGATATCAGTTTGGAATCTTGGATTTAGATTTTTTGTGATTATCCCAATCTTTTTCTCTTCCGCTAACAAAAGTAAGAAATACAATCGGTTACTTGAAATGATTGTGATGTAAGAAGGATAGAGTAATCAGTTTCAGTTAATTAGTAGTCAGAACTGATTCAGCTTTAAAGTTTTCTTGTTGGCACAATCCATCAGAATATGACCTTCAGAAATCTATTAAATTTCAATAGAATTAATGAAGATCATGTACAAATAAGTCATGTTGTTGAGGGCACCAACTTATACAAAGTATTGAAAATCTATTTCTACGGACAGGTACAAAAACTCAGGCAATTGTTCCTTTACAGTTACTGATGTAGTCCGAAGCGGAGAGCTACATAGGCCAGGAGCCTATATCCCACCAACATTAGCATCAAAGCAATCACATCCAACCCCATATGATCAATGCCAAGGTACTTTATGGCTGGAAAATCGACCGCCCTGCAAACGTATCCTAATCCGCAGTCGTAAACCTCATTTGGTGAATACTGCACCCCGACAAGAAGCTTGTAGCAGTAGTGACTAAATGAGATGTATTTCAACCAATCAATAAATGGTGGGATATGCTGAATGTAGTATCCGCTGGCTAGTAGAAAGACTAGCATTAACACTGAAGACAGGGTCGTGGCTTGTTTTACGTTCATTAGAACGGCACCAAGGGCTAGCCCAAGTCCCTGAGCCACAAGCACGTTGAGAAGGATGATCCAGAGGGTTAGGAGGAACGTAATGAGGGAAGGCTTTAGGCCACCCATCCAATATGATATTGTTACGAATATGGTTGGAAGGACAAGCTCCATTGGCAAATCACCAACCGTTCTTGCAAAGTAATAGGACGAAAGGCGATACATTCCTGAGGAACACTCTCTTGTGAGCATCGACCACTCTTGTGGGAACACAAATACCGCGCTGAATAGTGGAAAAAAACCCCAGAAAATTGAGAAGAAAAAGAGTAGTCCCACCTGTTGATGAAAAGTGTGAAAATTTTTATTCTTGCCTGAGAAATTTAACCAAAGTGATTGATCATGATAAGGACAAAAACAACTGTCGTACTTACCTGATCTTGAATGTGGTTGGCATCAGAATGCCACCATAGAAGTCCAGAAAGGATTGAAACAGACATGACTTGGAATATCTTTAAACCGGAATACGACTCGTGCTTTCGTTCTTTCAGGCCCCGGCTTAGCAATACCTTGAACTGCAACCACCAACTGTTGGTCCATTGCTTTTCTGAACCTAAAATCAGAGGAGAGAACTAAAATTATTATTAAGTCAAACATACGAAAGTGAATACTTGCACAGGCAGACATCATGTGATCATTGTAATCAATACAAGGTAAAGCATTTGCACCAGGGGCATGCAGAGATTTTTAACATACATCTTTTCAGTGGTGATGGCTTTCCAGAATCTTGGGAGGCCTGATGAATTTCTTCCTTGATCAGAGGGTGTAAATTCTTTTTGTAGGAATATATGAGAAATTGTTTGGTTGAGTTATGATCATCATGGTGGTCTAATTGTCTCCCATGATCAAAGTCATGTTCATGATCATCTTGTCCCGACTCAGGAGTGACACCTGCATGAATGAAATACAAATTGTTCAGTGATAATTGGAGCTAATTACCTTGTTCCAGTTTATTACATACTCTTGTGATAAGTGGGGAATTAAGGAAATAAAAGAAAATAAAAAAAATGGGACCAATATAAAGTAATTAAAGCTTAATAAATAATGGAACCTTTAATTGGTCAAAATTCTCAAAAAATGATATCCACACTTTATTTCTTTATAAATTAATAAAAGAAAAGAAAAACCCTAAATTGGTCAAACTTACGGGTTAAAAGTTGTAAGAATGGATAAAATTGTTTAGGGATTTGGTCCCAATGGGCAAAAAATAATTGATTGATTAGTATCTAAATATGGGCAAGCTAGCTTTTGCATTAATTACCTTTATATATATATATATGTATATATAAGCAGGAAATGATAAAGTTTAGGCTTACAATATGCAAATTATTGGAGGAATATGTTTTTTTATGTCAAATCAAGCATTTCAAAGCTTAGGACAGAATCAAAATAAAGCTTATTCTTTTAAAAAATAACCACAATTGTGTCAACAAAAAATTCTAACTTTTATCCTCAGGAAATATTAAATTTTTAATCATATATGTATATATATATACTGTTAAAATACATAAGCATATATTTTTCGTTTCCTTTATTAGCATTAAGTACTCTTAGCGAATAAAATTTAACATGTCTTCTAATGAATGAATTTTGCTTTCTAATTTCTGAAAAGAATTATGAAAAATGATATATATATATATACTAGGCATTTTCCCTAATTAATTTCTTGACTTATTGATTCTCTAAACATTGACTTCCATTGGTTAAACATAAATAAATAATAAATAAACTTCCTTTTTTTTTGGTGGGCGGGAGACAATGAGAAGTAGGGTGGCACCCCACAGACAAATCATAAATAAACGAGTAAGAGATAGTGCTTCTAAACATTAGATAGGGTGTTAAAAGAAATCCACAAAATCTGCCAACTTCTTTATAATTATAATTTAGACCCCTTCTAACAATTATGATTTTTTTATAATTAGTGAGGATTTAGTTAAGATTTAAATTAAACTTGAAATCTCAATTGGTAAGTAGTATGAAACTCCATACCGTTTGCAAGGTCCAGGAGAAAATCAGCTGGATTCATGAAGTTGAACCCTGGCGCATAACCAATGGAAGCAAAATAATCCATCACTCCGTTTGCACCGCCGCTATATATCGGGCACCCCTCAGCCAACACTATCACCTTATCAAACATCCTGAACAACCTACTCGACGGCTGATGTATGGTGGTTACCACCGTCCTGCCGCCACGAGCCAGCCACCGGAGTGTGGCCACGATCCGCTGCGCCGTGGTGGAGTCCAGCCCGGAGGTGGGCTCATCCACCAACAAAAGGCTGGGATTCACCAACATTTCTTGTCCAATACTCACTCTTTTCCTCTCCCCACCTGATATTCCCCTCAGAAAAGGGCCCCCAACTATACTATTTCTGCACCTTGTCAGCCCAAGTTCCATGATAATCAACTCAGCCTGCTCCATTTTCTCTTTCTTAGTAAGCTTACTTGGTAGCTTCAGCAGGGCAGCATAGGTTAGGGTTTCCAGCACTGTCAGGTGAGGATACAACACGTCGTCCTGCGTAACGAAGCCTGTTTTTCGTTTCATAGAGCTGGAGAAGGCCTGTTCGTTGTACGTGATCGTGCCTGAGAATTTTCCAGGCAGCCTTCCGGCTAGAGCTGTCAAAAGAGTTGTTTTTCCGCTGCCTGACGGGCCAAGCATCGCCAGAAGTTCACCAGGTCGAACGGTTCCACTAACACTATTGAGTATGTTACGTGTTAGCTTAGGTTCAGATGACGAACAGCAACCTCCACGCCTGTTTTGTAACTTAATTGTGTACGATACATCCTCAAACTGCAAATTTCCGTAGGATTAAAAAAACAAAAAAAAAAACAAAGGCAAGTTAAACACATTGATATCAGAACCTTTGAGAAAGGACGTCAAGCAAATGTCAGGATCTTATAAGCTTCTTTAATAATTATACACACACGTCGACTATCTATCGCGTATACTATGAAATTAGTTAAGGATAGTGTCATAAAACATATATACCAAATTAGCCAAGTACCTTAAGAGTGACGGGACGTAAAGATTCGCGTAAAACTGAAGACCTGACAAGAGTGGCGTGATTCTCAGGCACTTGATCATCAGGACAAGGGCTGACATTGCTGGTTGAACCAGGAAGTTCGATTTGCACAGAAATGGTTTGATCAGCTGGATTTTTTGATGTCATGCTGCTGTTTTCTAGCTCAGGAGGCATCATTAGTTCCAATACCGGAAACTATATATATGAAGACTAGAGAGAGGAAGTGAAAACAGCAGAAATTAAAGGGAATATGGAAGAAGAGGGAGTAATAAGAGAAAGTGAAATGGGATTGTTGTTTATATAAAGGTGGAGGGGTAGGCGGAGGATGATGATCACATTCACATGCTGCAGGGAAAAAGGAAGTGTCACCTTTAAAGTGAAAAAGAATGCACGAGAAATGGATTGTGTTGTGACTGCTAATATATAGAGAGGCGTAAGCAAAAGGCATTACTCATATCTCATATAAATATATATATATATATATATATGAAGTCATTAAACCCAAATCCCCTTTTTCACCTTTTTTTTTTTATTTTACTTTATAAGAAATTTCATGTTTTTGTTGTTTTTCTATATGTTAAATATTATTTCATCTGAATAACTGTATTTTTTATACTTTTGCACTTAAACTATTTGCGGTATTTTTTTATACTTTTTCACTTAAAATACTTTAGTTACGTTTTGCCATCAAAAGTACACGAGATTTGTGGAATTTGATCACATGAGTGGCATATACCATATTTTAAACGTATAAACGTCAATTCCAATGCAAGACATCCTTCCTGATTAATCAGAAACGGTTGTGGGAGGACGAATGATTTCAAAAAAATATTTGTAATTGACATTTTTTCTCTTAAAATATAACTTGTAACATGCATGTGATTACTTTCATTTGAAATTTTCTACAAAAAGTGATCTTAGATGGCAAATTGCAAATTTCGTGTATTTTGAATGGTAAAATATGAAAAAGAATAATTATATATAGAAAAGAATAAAATAAAATACCATAATTTGAATAACAAAATATAATTTATCCTTAAATCAATTTCCTTAATTAATCTTTTTAGCTAATTTTAAATTGTCTTTGCCACTTCACCCAAATTTGAATTTAACATCATTACTCTCAGATAGTTAGATTAATCACTCTCACACGTTAGTCTCAATCTACACTGCAGACATGCAATCTATGAATATCTCATTGAAAATAAAGAAAAGGGAAATTGCATTTCAGTACTCCCTAATTCAAATATTGACTAAATCTCTTAAAAGCACAAAGAAAATACCATGCTCCCTCAAAAATTAACATTTGTTGCACTAAACTCCCCAATATATATTTAGAAAATGACACTGTGACTTTGACAAAAATAAACTTTTATCACACTAACCTGAACATAACATTTTAGAGCATTAATATAATGCAATAATATCATTTTGGGGCAATGTGTAACAAATGTGTTTGTGGGCGTGATTAGTCTCGTTTTCGTATTTTTAGAGGAGCTAGTTCAAATACTTAATATTTTTAGGGAGTGAATTACAATTTGCCCTAGATAGAAATATATAAGAATATCTCTAATTGCTTTTCTTTTTTAAAAATTCAAACAATATGTCGGATTGAGGTCGCTGAAGCTAATCTCCGCAGCCCCACAAACACAATTAGATGAAGCATTTTAAGTTGGAGACCACCAACTCATAGTACGTACATTGTCTAAAAGTAACTAACTATACATACACAATGAGGTTGGAGCTCCATACCCCACTAAAACTATCTCTAATAATTAAGGTGAAGAAGATGGTGTCAGAATCCACAGTTAACTTTGTCCGGGGGCAAATAGCAAAAATCAGAAACAAGGGAGGATAAAGTGATATTACTAAAAAAGTAAGGGGGCAAAATGAATGTTACAGAAATCCCTTACACGTGGTAAAACATGGAAAAGCCAAGGTGCATGTACTTAATTGTTCTAAACAGTGCTAACACTAAGGAGATGCCCATTATAAATTAGGCACAATAATGCAAAGGAAAACCTGTGACTATCAGCCACTTGTAACAGCTGCCGAATTCGAACCAAATCTAATTTTCTCTTAACATAGTACTATGTACACGACATATATATATATAGATATATTGGATATTCAAAATATATATATTTTTATTTCTGTGGTTTTTCTTTGAAATATTCTTTAATTTAAAGTTCCATTGATTCTGAACCACTATTTTCCCACCACAAAATATATTATAAAGTGACAAATTTTTTTATGAATGAGGGAAGCGTATATCTAAAATTTATTTTCGTCAAAAAAGTTCAAGTGCTGATTCCAGTTTCCTTTATATGTGTCGAATTCTCATTCCAGGGGAAAAGATAGTGCTGCGGATTGTTACGTGTATCTTATTAAAAAGCAATGCTGCGTGCGTCAAGATCAAATCAAAGTGTCTTTTTTTTGTTATTTTGGTCCTTTAATTTGATTTTTTTGTCCTTCGGTCCAAATGGGATCATGAGGCTGCTGTTGGTTGGTGAAACATATAAATTGTACCAAATAATTTGATCACATATATCATATTATTATCATGCCTAGAGGTTGGTTGGACCTATAGATTTTCTGCAAAATTTTCATGTCTTTTAGTTAATTTTAAGTTGAAAATTGTGTAATGTGTATATAATATTAAAAAAATTAAATTAAAATTTATTATATACACTTGGATCATCGAATTATCAGCTACTGATTGTTCAAGTGCAATATATACAAATATATATGTGTGTTTATATATATATTATATTTTCAATACTAAAGCGGCCAATGATATGTTATTTACATACTCGATCACATCATTGTTGCCGAACTATACTAAATTTTAAACTCATTGTTCGTCTTAATAGTTGTTTAGCTGTGGGCAAATAGATTCTCAAGAATTTGAAACGTCTACGCATCTAAATCATTATTAAACAAAAAAATAAAAAAACGGAAAGCATATCAAAATCATTAACTTTAGCTAGCTTAAATTAATCAAAAACTTTCATAAAATATATGTTTTTGGAGGATTCTTGTCTGAAATGAACAAGTTAGCTGTAGTTGTATGCAAAAGCTTATTTATAAAATAGTTCATCTTTTCTGTCTCTCTTAGATATTTAGCTGCCACAAATAAGGTTCTCTTGGGATGAGTTTATTCACCTGCTCATCAAAAGTCGAATCTGATTACTACGATTGGATTTTTGCCAAATGTCCCATGCATTTGCTCAGGCTTGTTTGGTTCCCAAAATATTGCTGCTTTTCAAATTTTTCTTATTGATTATGGGTTTGATTTCTTTTTTTTAAATATTTTAACTGAAAAGGCACGTCGTTGTTAGAGTTTTTATACTTTTGGTCCTATTGGTTATCAGATTATCATTTTTTATCAAGTAATTTTATAAAATAACACTTTACTCCCCATACACTTAACGATCACATAACATTTTCTGTTAAATATCTAACAAAAATGTACCATGGACCATGGTACCAAAAGTGCTAATTTAATGAGAGTTCAATAATTAATTAATAAAATCAAAAATAAATTACAGAACGAAAATTATTGCTTTCTCTTGTTTTAATTAGAAGGAGAAGGAACAATACCTCTGATTTTAAAAACTGCAGGCGAGATGATATGCGTGCAACAAGAGTTTAAAAATTTGCATTTTTTTATTACAATAAGAATGAATATTGCTTTCATACGTCAAATTAAAACGATTGATCCATGTAATTGCATCAATGATTCTTGTAACGTAACATAACACTCTCCTTTTTGTAAGGAAATTAAAGCAATAGTATCTGTCTACGTTCATCTTTATCTTTTTTGTTTGACAAAAAACTTTCATCTTTATATCTTTGTGTAAAATTTTCAATGATCATCATCGTCATTTAATTTTCTTTTTTGTCTGGAAAAAATCTTTGCTTTTATGTTTACAAATCCTGTACACTAACACGTGAATGAACAATTAACAAACATTTTCATATTTTGTCGTTTTTTAACAATCGTTGGAAGGATAATGTACTTATCTTGAAATTCGAACAACTTTCGCTACATTTTTCCTTTTGCTATTAATTAACAAAAAAGCAAGAAAGCCAAGAAGATTAAGAGGAATAGTCTCATTTTAACCTAACAACTTTTCTATATATTATCTACTTGTAATATTTGGTAAATCTGATCTCTTGTCCGCCTGACCATAATTTTTATTCCCTTCATCACAATCCTTTTTCTGATCCATAGATATAATTAATATTTTATGTTAATTATAAGGCCTAGCAACATTGCATATTATTGCAAAATAGAAAAATAAAGAATTTCGGACCGTGAATACATAATATCAAAATAATTATGTAAAACCTAACTTGAGTTAAATTTCTTATCTCTAACAATTAAAAATGTTACTAAAATGTTAGAATAATTCTTAGACGGTTAATTTTTAGATAATTTAGTCATATATAAATTGAATAATACATTAATTCCATTAATATATCAATATGACTAAGAATAATATAATTCATATAAAATGAAATGGGCACTCACATAAAATGAAATAAACATCTATACGTCCCATAAAAATCAAACTCATGATTTCAAGCTCGTTTATGGGACCTAAAACTCAGTAATTATAGCTTCGCCATATGTAGATGGTCCTAGCATATAAATGCATGCCAAGTGCCACTTCTTTGCCCGAAGCTTTTTCCGGAGTTGATAATTTTATTTATCTTTAGGCTTCCATTGTATATGGACCTTCTATAATTGGAAAGAATTTTTCTCTTTAAGCAATCAAGAATCAAGCAACTCCTTTTCTCTTTTGTTTTTTACTTCTTTTTTTTCATTCTATATATTATCTACACATTTACAGACTGCCATATCTCTAGCTAGCTAGGATGACTTTTCCTTATTTATAGTAATTTAAGAATATATACATTTAAAAATTAACAATTTATGGCACACTCTGTGAGTGTGCATAATTCTTTACTATTATTTATAATTTTTTTATTTAATAATATATAATATATAAAATAATAAGTTAAAAATAATAAATTATGACGGATACTAATTAACATGATACACTAGAATAAATATGATTTTTTATTATATGATTATATAATAGTTAAAAATAATAAATTATGACGGATACTAATTAACATGATACACTAGAATAAATCTGATTTTTCATTATATGATTATATAATAGTTAAAAATAATAAATTATGACGGATACTAATTAACATGACACACTAGAATAAATCTGATTTTTCATTATATGATTATTATCATAGTTAAAAATAATAAATTATGACGGATACTAATTAATTATAGTTGTGTAATAATTTATTAATCGTTGTTTTTTACAAGCGAGGTCAAAATATTTGCTATAATTAAAAACTGTCACTAATATTTTGATATTAGATAACATTATAGTGAATATAAATTGATCTAGGTTAAAATTTAAGTTTTTAAATTAGTTTTGTCTAATCATGATGGATAGTATAAATTTACTATAATATTTAAGTCATGGCGATTTATTGTGTATGAATAATCCAATTTTCTGTAGTGATATGTAATATATATTCAAGACCTTAAATGAATTGAATAAATATAGACTCTACGTTGTTTAAACAGATTTTTTTTTTTTTGGAACAAATTATTATTTGACAACAAAACAAACCTTTCAATGAAGAACCATTACATGAGGATTTGGGTTGTAAGAAGTGACCATTTTTGAAAAAAAAAAAAAAAAAAAAAAAAGAGAAACTATGGCGAATTCCTCTTAAATATATTATGATTTCAATTCTCTTTTCGTGATTTGAATATTTATAAATATTTTTTGAAAATTATAATTGTCTAATAAATTCTTTATTTATAACAATCCATTAAAAGGAGTATTTATTAGATAATAATTATTTTGAAGGGGTATTTATAATTTTTTAAATAATAAAAAAATATTTATAATTATACAAATATCATGAAAGCCTATTTGTAATTTACTAAAAAAAAATATGTAGAGTACTTTGACTTCAAATTCAAGAAATTAATAGTGGAATCTTATATATATAAAAAGAGTTAAATTTATTTTGACCATGTGATATGAGAAAATACCAATGTGTACATTTATCACCATTATATTAAAAATAATGACTCACACTACCCTTTAGTCAATTTGAGCCTACTTTTTTAGGACAATGATTAAAATACGCTTCCTAGCCTAGTCAGCTAACGTAGGTCTATTAAAATATATTTATAACATATAAAATTTAAATTCTAGATAGGAAAAGTTATTTTTTTAGTCCGTTAAAAATATGCTCAATATTAATTTTAATTAGTTCGATAATTATGCTCATTTGTATAAATCCATTAAGTTTCAAAGTTGATGAAATTTAGTTCTTCAGTGATCAAAATTTTAATTTTTGATCGAAAAAATGACATGACATGCCAATTGGATATTTTTTGGGGGGTTAGTCCTACGTGGATTTAAAAAATAAATTAAATAACATATTGAATACAATTATATTATATGTATTATTATATAATTTTTATAAAAATAAAATTATTATTTTAAAAAAATAATAATCAAACCCCCCCCCCACCCCATGTAAGGCCCCCCCCTTCCCCAACCCGCCTTCTCCCCTTTATATTCATAAGAAAATGTCGAGCGGGCTTATTGCTGGGTGACCGTAGTCGTCCAGGGGTGAGGAGGTGTGCGCGCTTTGCAGTCGTTATTTTTTTTTTAAATTTAATTTTTAATCAATTTAATTAAAAAATTATATTACAAATATTAATATAATTATATATTTACATATAAAATAATATTTTTATTATTAATAAATATTTATATATTATTTTAAGATTTAAATTATATATTATATAATATTATATTAATTAAATTCGAGAGAAGGGAAAAATCATAAGAAAATGCACTTTCCAAACCCATAATCTCAGTCATCGCGCGTCTACCACAATTTCTGACTTCAGGGAGTTTTTTCTTTTAAATCTTTTTAATATCACAGGGGATGTAACTGATATTTTATTTTTTTCCTATATAAAAATATTATACATAAACTTTAAAAATGGCGTTGCTGTAATACATATGCTTCTTTTACGAATTGAAAATTTCATGAGTGAAAAAAACATATTTATTAAAGGTGTTTAATTAGGATTGATGGGCATAAGGGTTTAGAAGATTATAAATAATTATTCTCTAATCACAGGTGTCGTGAGTTGATGAGCCTTGAAGCATATATTATGAATCAGTTGACTTACTAACCCACTAATTAGTTGAAATTCTAATTAAATAAATAATTTGGAGCGCACTACATAAATAAATTTGAAACGTTGACATAGCATATACGACGTCGGTGAACAGATATTATTTTATAGTGTTTAGGTAAATTAGTTTATAGGTTCCCACTCATCATTCATCTAATTAATAGACTAATAAGTATTACCTTAATTGTCATAAAGCACTAATTAAATAACATAAAGCTTAACAAAGTAAAAAAGCACACTAGTAATACAGAATTCCTCTCAGATTCAAACAAGAAGACAAAAAATAATAAACCAAATGGAACATATGTCATTCTTCTATACAAGTAATCATGAAAATTTTTATTGGAAAAATTATTATTGGAAAAATTAAATAAATGAAACCTAAAGTCTCTTGATAATTAAAGTTCTGAGACGATAGCGATAATTGCTCGTTAATTAGGACATGATTAGCGTTCTTCTTGACACGTACTTAAATACTTTAATGTGTAATTTGAGCAATAATTATAAAGTTTGACCTTTCATTTATAGGTTATGTGAATTCTTAATTTGGCATTTTAATCTCATTAGAAACTAGTCACGATTATTAATAACTACAAAAATAATAGTAAAGTTGATAGAATAATGAAAATTTTGAGGTTGTGATTTAAATGGAGGATTTGAAAGTAAGACTAAGTTTGAGTCCACAATAATAAACTCTTTGTATTGATTTGGAATCCTTTGGTCATCATTTTGATGCTATATTTTGAATAGTTCATATTGATTTAAATCCACTTAAATATTTTGGAATTTCTTAACTTGAAAAAGCTTTCTTCAAATTCAAAATATTCAAACCTTTAGGAAATTTCCCGACAAAATTCGAAATTGGTCTCCTGTCTGAAACACTGTAAACCATATGACATAGTTTATGAAAGAAAGTTCATATCCACAATGTTTTTTTCAACATTAAGTTCATATCCACTATACTTACGTGATGGAAAACAACATACGTAGTGGGAGAAAATCAAGAGATATTAATGGAACTAAGATAATATATAATATTTTATTAAATTAAATATACCTAGACCTCCTTTTAAAATTTAAAACCTTTTTTTGCTCGAAATTCTTTTTTGAAGTTATACTTGCAGCCTCATAAAAAATTCTCCACTTATAGTAATACTTTTTGTTAGGGTTGGACGGAACGTTAACAAAAGAAAAAAAAATCCATAAACTTCTATTTTGCTGTCTCATTTTACATTCCCTATAAACAATTGACAACATGACTAATTTTTTCATTCATCGACAGGTGCTGTTTATCCGATGTCAATAATTTGAGATGAAATTTTATTACAATTGCACTCTTTTGATTTCATGTACATTACGTTTACCCCATTAGAAGTATAAAAAAATACTAGAGAATTTTGTCAATACATTATACGGAATGTTGAACGAGGGGTAAAATTGAAAGTTTATTTAATTTTTTTGTTGATGTCACTATTTTATTGTCTAAACCCTAACCAAAATAATACAATTGTACTGTAAATGAAGAATTATCAAAAGAGTGTAAGTATAATTTAAAAAAAAAAATGACGAAAAGTGTAACTTAGCATTTTTATAGAAGATCCAAGTGTAATAGTAGGTATAGTTCGATTTTAGTAGTTTATACGCATTAAATCTAGTTATCAGATATTAATGATTAATAGTGTGTGATTATTATAGTTATTGAATTGTTCTTAAATATAAAATATTTAATATTAATGATTATAATTTATTTATTTAATAAATAATATTTCATTGCTCTCTATTAAAAAAAAAGTGTAATTAGCCCTATCTAATTTGCAAATTGCATGGTTGAATTCAATGTGGAACACACATATATATATAGAATATTATAAACGAAAATCTTTTCTTGTACCATTTTGTAAATATCTAAATTTACCTTTTATTTTATTTTTTCTTTAAAAAAATTGATCAGATTAGTAATTTTGATATTTTTTTAATAATCTTATAATTATATTTTGATCCTGTAACTTTAGGTCATTAACAATTTTAGTCCTATAACTTACTCTATTTACATATTCAATCCTTTTTTCTTTTTACGAATTTAGTTATGAGCATCTCATATTTGGTCCTTTTTTGACAAATTTAGTCCTGCATTCGTCAAAAAAAATTCTAACGAGCTAAAGTTACAGGACCGAAAATATAATTTTGCCTTATATTTTTCTTTTCCTCTTTATTACCCACTACTCTACATTTCTCTCTCATCTTACTTCTCACATTTATTATAAATTAAAATTATAATTTATTATTTTCATAATTTTTTTTTATATCTTATATTAAAATTCTTTTTATATATTCATAACAATCGCGTATGACGATAATTAATATCTATAAGTGGAACCAATAAATTCTGGCAGTATACACGAGAATGCACACATTTGGCTTTTCCACGTTCAAAACTTGTCTATATCCATCTGAATTTGCTCGTCAACATAACCAAAATGCAAATTAGAGACTGTTTCTTTATGTTTTTATTTTTAATTTTTATTTAACGTCAAATATGTGTTTTTAAGTTTATATAAGTTTTCGTATAAAAATAAAAATATATTTAAATTAATTAATAAAATTATATTTTATATTAAATTATGATGTCAATCCGATGAAATTAAATTTTTTTATTCGGCATAGGTGAGGGAGGACATGTTATTGGAATCAATATCGGACCCATCAGTCGGGCTCAACTTAGCAAAATACTTAGTAAAAACTGTAACCCAACATATATATCGACGACAGCAACCTAGTGATATTGAAATTATTAACGTGCGTACACGAAAGTATATACATACATACATATATATATATATATATTGTTTGAGAATTGATGGAAACATGTGGGGAAATTCGGTGAAGAGGCACAAAATATTTTCAACAGTTGGTGGAAAATTATGCATTTTCCACTTATTAGTCTGATCAGAATCTTTCAAGAAGTTTGTTATATATTTATATATATATAAATATATATATATATATATAGAGAGAGAGAGAGAGAGAGTGCTGCTGGTTTACGTAGTACTGCATATCTTTGGTGATCATGTTCCCCATTGTTTCCTTAATTTCGTCGATTGATGATTTCGTGTCCATTGCTTCCACTGACCACTAGTGTGTATATATATATATATCATCAGCAGTGGCCATTTGGAGTTTTGGTTTTTCCTGATGAACTAATGGAGGGAAGAAGCATTTGACGTTGATTGAGACTTCCAGCCCGGGAGCATGAATTAAACCACGTACCATCGTATCGATCAAATACACCCAAAATTTACGAACGAGCTAGCTTTTTATTTTTGTTTGCATGCTACAGAAAGTTTGATCTATGAATCTCTAAAGGACTTGGAAATTTTGATAATTCAATATTATTTTTCATGGTGAAACAAAATTAATTTTTGACTACAATTAATCAATATTTATCATGATATTATTTATGACAAAAGTATTTTTTGTTTTTAATTAGTTGTGACTAATATTTTTATCTCGTTTGCAAAAACAACGACTAATAATCATATGCAGGTATAATTGATTAATATTCTCTACTTTTGACATAATATTTAATTATAATAAAAACTTATATTTCTTTTCGTGACAAAGTGGTTTATAAGGAAGTGTGATTAAAAATAGGTTTAATTAATATGCCAAGGGACATATTGATCTCAGTTTATTTAAGACCAGCGGGATATTGATTCATATTTAATGAATATATATATAATTTAAATTTTTATTACATTTTTCAATTAAATAAAAAATCAGGAAGATAAAATGAATAGCTGATAAAAATTAATAAAAGGAATATTTTTAAAAAAAATGATAATAACAAAATATACAGGAGTGGGAGCAGACAAAACAGCAGAGTGCAGAATGATGAGAGAGAGGGGGGTGTCACTGAAAGAAAAATCTGAGACAAGTTTAAAAGATGAGAAAAAAAGCATTGACAAGAAAGCAATGACAACTGAAGAATACACGTGGTGGGCAATGGGCTCAAACGTGTGTGTGTGTGTGTCTGTGGGTAGACACTTACTTCATGAGATGAGGGGTTCTGAATTTGAATAGCATAACCTTTTTGACTTTGGAGTTGATATATTAATGAGAGTGGATGTCTATTTTATTGCAAATTCCCATATTATTATTATTATTGTTGTTGTTCTTTCCTTCACAAAAGAAAAGCTGCTGCACCACCCGCATATATATTTGTCCACCATCCCACCTTATTCAAAAATTATGCATGCATTGCCACCTTTCTACGCACCCTCTTCATTTTTTTTTTTCTAAAAAAAAATAAAAACAATAGTTTATTATTATATTAATATTTAAGTAATTGACTGAAATGTCGTTTCAATCACTATATATATTAATGTAGTTAAATATTATAAAATAATAAATTATAATAAACTTATATAAAAGTAGAGATGAACACATAATGTTCGGCACAATTTAATTCCATGACTTCAAATTAAGTCATGAAATTTTAATTTTATCCTCTAAATTAAGAGATCATGGGTACAAATCCATCTTTTACTAACATCATTTTTAACACTGTATTTTGGTGGGATTGTGATCATGTCATGAATTCTGTTGACTATATAATTAATTAAATCAAACGATGGGGCTTAAATAAATAACTTAGTGGGTCTGATAATGATTTTAAAGGAAAGTGGAGGGTGATAACGTATTGTAAGAGATTTTGAATGATGATAGATAATTCAATAGATAGAAGATTTTTCGGGTCTTCTAGGGTTGGAGAATAATTTTAATTTTTTTTAAAAAAAAATTGGAGGGAAAATTTTCTATGTCACTTCAATCTTATATATATTACTGTAACATTGATCGATTGTCGAAGCTATCAAAATTAAATATTGATTCTACTATTGTAGCAGAAATGGAATCAGGTCGAATCCCTAGAAGCCTATGAGTTAATTTATCAGTTCAGTTGTAGTGACCAAATTGGAGGGATTGGAATTGAGATTAACTACGAATTAATGAAAACTAAACAGAAAATAGAAATAAACTTTGAAAGAGATCAATAGGTAAGAATCCCAACCCAAGGGAATGTACCACCCAACCATTATATTAATCGTTGATCGCATAAGATTAATTTCACAATCAACCATTCAATCTTGAAATATATTAGGATAGCCATAATAAATTCTTATTTTCCTGTTGTAATTGACTTGACTCAAGTATTTAAATCACAAGTTCTTATCTCATGATTAGGCACGATAGAGTTCCGTATCAATTCAATAATAACATTTGCATCAGTGAAAACAATTGAACCTAGATTAAAGACTTGAGATAGCTGCCAACATCTAACCTAATTTTTTTGTCCTTACAAATAAATCATACGAAACACACAATTAATTTACTTGCTACTTGTACCACTTATTCATGATAATTGCGGATCACTGAACTCATAGATAGCAGTAGAACAATTATCTGACAAGGTGATATCTTGTATTTCATTGATTCCGAAAAGAGAATTAGCTACACAACATGTGTATAGAAATTCTTTCTAAAAAATATAAACTAAGAAGAAGAAAAGGGGAAAGATGACCCAAAACTAAGAGAATGATAAAATATGAAATTGGATACTTGATCTTCAGCCTTCACACGTTTTTTTATAGCACCAAAAACGTCCTCTCTTGCCTTTCAACTTGTGGTCCAAAAAAAAAAAAAACAAATCGCAGTAACAAATCTTTCCAAATTGCTCATTTTTGTGCAATCAGACTCGAGCAATCAATAGAGCGTGATCACGCCTTATTGAGTGTTCAAGTTTGTTTTTGTCTTCCATTCTCTTGATAATATTTTGAGTCTAATTACACCATTTTGCCTCTATTTTCATCAAAGCTTGTCATAACAACTCCTACATTTAAAAGATAGATAATTCAAATATCTATGCAATAAAATTCTTTCAAAATACTAAAAAAAATAGACATGCATAGGAGCGTTAAATTATGTCTTATCAAGAATCCATTTATATATTGTATCCGCGACTTTATTTTAAAGTTACGGTTTAATTTATTTATATTTTCTAATATTTCTTTTATAGAAAGACGGATAAATGATGTCTTCACTTAATGATTAAGGTTGATGACCCATGAACAAATTTGAATTATTCGTTTTAGTTTCACCAAACGTGTCTTACTTTATTTGATTTTATTGTGATTTATTTTAAAGTTCTTTATTATATAAATGTATAGATCGAACAAATATATTTCTCAATTATTTATTCTATTAAAATATTAATATAATCATATAATTATTATTTTAAAAAAATAAATGATCATATCAAATTGTGATAGAAGATCACAATAAAAAATAATAGATATTGTCTGGTAGTGATACACTGAGGAAATATGTCTATGATAGGAGTTGCACTACGAAGTACTGAGGTTAGTATATGAAAAGTTGGAAAATACATTAATATATTTTGAGATAACTGAAAATTAAAATGCTATTTTGGGAAACAAGTGTAATTTTTGTCCTGCAATCTATCCCATGGTGCCGCGTTCATCAGTTACCATTAAGTGCGGATATTATTTTCTTGAAGAACTACTTTTTTAGTTACTTATCGAACTTGTTTTAATCTAAGAAAAATTAATTTGCAAGAACTATACCTAATTTTTTTATTAAAAAAATGTATTAATTTTTTGTCTTGTAACTACAAAAGTAACACTTTTGATTTTATCTAGTTTTAAATTTTGTAATTGAGGATTATAATTAAAAAAGTATATATACAACACTTTCAGTCCAGATATTGCCAAAAAAATATTAAGTTCGTAGAAATTAGCACATGCTTGGTACATGACCCCTTTTAATTTGAGAATTTTTAATTTTTCAATCAATTTTGCTGATAGGCATTTTTGCCCTAACTTTGTTGTAAATAACGTAAAGGGAAATGTAGTTTGAGTCTTATAACTATAAAGGGTGCCACTTTTGGTCCTCTCCAATTTTCAATTTGCAATTGAGAATTATAATTTAAAAATTATATATATATTTAGTCCAAATATCACTAGGGTAAAAATATCCATCAACAAAACTGGCGGAACAATTACTAAAAATCATAAATTAAAGGATTTATGTGTCTAGCATGTATTCATTTACGAAAATTTTAACATTTTTCAACGACATGTGGACTAAATTTGCTATTATTTTTTAATTAGAGCTTTTAATTACAAATTTAAAATCAGATAGGACTAAAAGTAGGTCATATGTATATAATGCTGTTTCATGAGAGACTTCCACCTTCTTCTTGTTTATGCATGCTTTTAATTCTTCACAGACAAAACAAACATTCTTAAATAAGACATTAGTAACTTTATTATTTGAAGGCATTCATGTGATATTCCTTAGCTAAAGTTTGAGGAGTCGTAGGTTGCACTCTTTGATAGGACTTGCAAGTCATTTTCCAGGGGCCATTTAGATCGATATTGATTGCGAGTTTCTTAGTTTACTACATTATCAAATGGTATAATTGTACGAAAAAAACTAATATGTAACTGTATGATTGGTGAAAGAATGATGAGTAAAAAATGCCACAAAGAGAAGACTTATTGCTTCTTTGACTTCTTCAAGTTCTAGTAAGTGTATGTGGTGCGTGTTGAGATTTTGAAACCTCGTATTTATCTCATATTTGGGAGAATTTTTTTTTTATTTTATTTTATATAGTTTATGAAAGCCAATTTTATACAAAACAAAAAGTTTTGTGTTCACTAACTAATACCCCCTTCATATTGGAAATTATCCGTGCAGTATAAAGAAAAAGTTAAATGTCAACTAAATGTAAACAATTTAATTTAACTCGAATTTCTGAATCACAAATGGAGCCTAAGGTTATTGGTGAGAGTTAATATATTAGTATTACATACTATATCGTTTTCGCTATACACAAAAATTCTTAAAAAGAAAAATTATTTTGAGAAAGTTTTCCGTGAATTGAATTAATAAGATGAGCTTATCCTTATGTTAATTTGCT
This sequence comes from Sesamum indicum, assembly GCF_000512975.1. Taxonomy (NCBI): domain Eukaryota; kingdom Viridiplantae; phylum Streptophyta; class Magnoliopsida; order Lamiales; family Pedaliaceae; genus Sesamum; species Sesamum indicum. The sequence continues at coordinate 10,427,284 of NC_026145.1, read as the reverse complement.
TTATATATATATGGATATAAATATTTAGCAATGCGTTTATTAGTCTATTAAAAGTCGGGGGCAGTATAATACACTAATTAATACTGAAAGTCATATATCAGCATTTGATTCTAAAATATCATTTTTACTCATAGTTCCGTCACTTTATACGTATTATTTTGCTTATGTTATAATTTTGTGTATGTAATTGTTTACCTCTTACTTGATACTCATAGCAGCAAAGAATAACATGAAAATTTAAATTTTAAGGTCATTGAGTATGCTACAAGTGAACATTATTTGCTTTGCAAATATTAATATAATGAGAACCTTTGTTTTCTATTTTTTTGAATTTTTGGGAAGGAGATCATCTAAAACAAACATTCGGGACCTTCACAAGCTACAAAGAGTAACAGAACAGAGGATAATTCTACTATAGGTTAGGAAGATACCGGATTCTATTCTTGGACAAGGAAAAACAATTCATACGCAATAACAAAAAAGTTTGATTCTTGGTCTTTCCACTTATGTTGCAACATTTCTTTTATGATTATGTGGTTCAACTTCAATATTTGTCAGTTTCAAGTTTTCTAACCAATACATAATATTCCATTCATATATTAAAGATGATGTAGTTTTAGTTGTTATACGCTCGTAATATGATTGACCAGACTTATTCAAATAGTTGTATTTTTTTTTGGATAATAACACTCTCATCCCTTAAGGTTTGGTGTAATTATACGTAGACCTTCCTTTAGTTGAAAAATTTCATCTAGTACCCTTGAGTTTTGCTTCCGTCTAACAAGTAAGTTTCTGTTAGTCAAAATTTATCGAACTTGCTGATATTAATAAGAATATGAGGGAAAAAAATTATATTTACCTTCGATTGACTTATTACTAATTTATTGCAGGTCAAATAAATTTTTTTTATGATCAAATTACCCTCATACTTCATCACGCGTTAATGCATGTGAGGAGGTATATCTCACCGTTATGATGGTAGTTTAGTTAAAAAAAAAAATTATTTGATATGCAATAAGTCAGCAATAAATCAATCAAAGGTAAATAGCAACTTTCATTTAATTTTTTTGTTAATATCAGTAAATTCAATTAAATTTTGACTAACAGAGGGACTTATTTGTTAGATTGAAGCAAACCTCAAGAGTGTTAGATATAATTTTTTAAATTACAAGAAATCTATAATTACACCAAATCTTAGGGGAGGAAAATATAATTATCCCTTTTTTTTAACAATTAAATAGAGAGATATAATAGGAAGTTGCTATTGTTGGAGATCATGCAGTCATTTCTTTGTGTTTTTAGTTTTTAACCCCTTGAGTCTTGATAGGATGTTCACAATTTGATAAATTAATCGAATCGAACCGAAACCGATTTTATGTACCACCACCGAACTGAAAAAATCATGCAATCTTTTCTTTCTTTTATTCCCGTTCCTTTTTTTTTTTTTTTTTTGAAATATATATATTGATAATTCTAAATAAATCAACATACTATTATTACAATATTCGGTAAAAGATATATTACTATTTCTAAATTAATAAATTTAAAATAAATAAAAAAACAACATGGTACTATTGAAGAACTCATTATTTCTTGATCGCAACCTCACCCCTCAGACAAAGAATCTTTGATATATATTTGTTTCCCTTGTCTTGATTAAGTTGAAACTGTTCATTTGGGCATAAGCTTTGTTCCAATTTCAGTTTCTCAAGCCCAATAATGCTCGATTTACAGAGTTAATGAACATTGAGAAGGAACCCAATTCTCTATATACATTTGTTCTATTTTCCACATTTCGGCCTATATGTAAATAATTACTCTCTTCGTCTCAAAATAAAGATAATTTTGTTGTTCTAGTTGATCCATCATTTTGATCAATTCTCTAATGGAAAATAAAATATTCTGATAAATTTATTTTTTTAATTAATAATATAAAGTAACATAGTTTCAGTTTTGAAAGTTCTATAACATAAAAAAAAATTCAAGAAAAATCAATATGATAATATCAATTAAGTCGCGGCAATTACTACTATTAATAATGGTTAATAAAATTGATACAAAAACTTAGCTTATCCACCATAACAAAAGTATTTATCATGGCCAAACATTTGCAAGGCCCTTAACCATGTTAAATATTTTAGTTACACTTGCAACAATTACGGTCAACATACGTTACGTGGCCTCGGTAAATGACTATTTACTACATCTATTTATTTTTAATCATGACAATTAGCTTAGTTAAACGTCATAATTCTTTGTAGTATTTGCAAAACTAAATATACACCTCTTGGTAGAGTATTAGTGTAAAGTATCTCAAAGGTGTTTGCGTAAACTTTTGGGACTGAATAGAGAGTATACTTGTAATTTGCAACTACAATCTCAAGAGATTTATTTATAATTTTGTGAAAAATAATGATGAATATTTATGCATTTGAACCTAACCTCGTCGGGCAGTAATATAATTTACCTTAATAATTGTCATTGTCTCATATATCTTAACCTTTTCCGTATCTTCACCTGCAGCATATTCATGAGATTCAGATAAGGAAGTGGGTTCTCAATCAGCTTCCTTAGCCTCAGGCTTCTAATCTAATGTTCTCTGCCAAATTTTCATGTCCAGAAACTAAAAGTAGTGCAAACTTTATTCTGCCGTCCACAGAAGTTCCCTCGACTCTGCCTGCCGCCTCTCAGATGCCAAAACTTTGTCGTAATGCTTCGAGATTGGAATGTCACTGTAATTTTCAATATTAGCGGGGTTGTTTGAGCTTTCTGACTAATGTTTACGGGTGTCAGTGTAATTATCTCTTGTTGAAAGAACAACATAAGTGATGGCAGAGTTTCTGTCATTTCTATACTAGAGAAAATATAATTTTTTTTATTATAGTTAATCACTATGGTTAAAGAAAATATATTGTGATGGATATTAATTTTTTAGGAAAGCGCAACAGCTATTACATGTTGTTTCTGCAAGTAATGTCAAAATATTTGTTATATTTAAAAACTATGGGAAATATTTTGATTACTGGTGAAACCATGGCAAATGTTGATTCACTTTGGTCAAAATTTTAGTTTCGCATCAATTTTATTTGACCGTAGTAGATGGTATTGATTTACTACGATTTATAAACCATAGTGATTATTGAATGGCGAGTAATTAACTTTTTCTTTTTTGTAATGGTGTAACATATTGAATCGAGCTGTAGCTCTCTTCTCCTCCATCAAGATCGTTCCATCACAAGCCAAAGATGCGATATGATACGAATATATATATATATATATATATATGTGTGTGTGTGTGTGTGTGTGTGTGGAATAGAAAGATTCCAACCCCACAAGTAAAGAACGGTTACAAATAATAAAGAAATTAATAGTTTCAGACAAGAAGCAACATAAAATATATAAAAATTGATACCTGAATATTCGATTTGATTGGATTTTCAAGCCTAGTTGAAAAGGAAGGAAACGGATACTCAATTTAAAATGAGTACACTGAATTTCATACTTGATCTCATAGATACATATAGAATTTTTCGAAAAGTCGTGCACACAGATTGAAGGGAGATCTTACGTATATTTCGAAATCTTCCCCACAATATGGGGTAAAAAAGCCAAAATAAGTAATTTTAGCTCTTATGAAAAGAAAATTGATTCTTAAACCCCTTTATCGTAATCATGGTTATTGATTCTATCCAAAATCTCGTATTGAATTGCTCATTCAATTAGCATTCTCAATATTATGTCTTGAAGAGGACTCAAACCTCCACGCATTTTTAGCACGAGATTTCGAGTCTAGCATGTCTACCATTTCATCATTAGCGCGTCCAGAAAGTGCATCCTATTCTATGAATATGAATGATATAGTGTTATGTATGGAATATATGACAAATGTGGAGTATTTCTATTGATTGGTCATATAGGTCCGAGTCGGACATCCAGTTGCTTCGATTTGAATTGTCCGGAGAATGCCTTATGTATATATAAAAAAAGTTGGCCAATCAAACCTATTTTATTTCTCAATTCAATAGAACCTCAAAGAGGTGAACAGGCTCCAAAGTAATGAGCGATATGGAAAAAGCAGGTCCGACTACACCTATTCCTAATCTTAAATGGAATGGAACGACGTAGGAATCCATATGTAAATATAGTATCTATTTAGATAAGCTCGAATGACCCCCTTAAAACTGTATATAACTCTGTTCTGTTCTAATCCGGTATGAAATGAACTTATAATCATGGTTGAAAAATTATTTAACTTATTTCCTAAATTTAATTTTGTTCGAAATTTTGTCACTATTTTTTCGGCATTTTTTTTTTTTATTTTTTGTAACGTGTCCTAAGAAGTCTTACCTAACCAAACAATATTAATAAAGACTACATTGGGTTTTCTAAGCGCTTGAGGTGAAGGCCGTCTTGTCAATAGGAAAAAAAAAATGTGCAATTTTAGCAATATAATTAGGGTGTTCAGAGTGTGTTTTCGATTTTTTTAAATTTATATTCAAACTAAATTGTTATTGATGATTTTATAAAATAATTTTTTAAATTATCACTTTTAAAATCAAAATTAAAGGTGCGGTTTCAGGTGGTTTGGCGGTTTTAATACTTAAAACAAAAATAAAGCATTCAAAACTAACAAAAATAAAGAAATAAAACAAGTGTTTATATGTAGCAAATAAGAAAAACCAACGTTATGCACCATAAACTACCAACGCTCTCCACACCTTAGGTTAATGGTTGATTTTAGAGAGAAGAGATAAAGACAGAACAAAGAAAGCAGTAAAAGAGAAAAGGAGAGAAGAGGAAAAGGGGAAGAAAAAAAACAAGGAATAAAAAATGAATAAAAAATTGAAATAATCATCAAATGGGCTTAAAACTTGAATAGGAATATATATATTTTTTATATAAAATCCAGATATAAATTTTACGAAAATGGGCTTTGTAATGTGGATCCTTGATATGAATTTTGAGATAATAGAATTCGAATATGAAATTTTTCTAAAAAAAATTAATTATTTTATTGAGTTATTTTATATACATAATTTAAAAAATTAATTATATATTTAGCATTGCCGTTTGATTTCGGCATTTTTTTATGTTCTAAATTAAAACCAAACCAATACTGCGATGCGATTTTAATTACTCTAAATTTAGAATTGTGGTTTGAAAAATAAATCATGAAAAAATATTCGATTCGGTTTGGTTCGGACGGTTTTGACGATTTTAAATTTTTTTTTTATCACCGCTAAATATAATATGGTGGTGGTATTTTGTTTTGCATGAATTAATTTTTATAATTTAATTATGTAATTTTAAAGTTTTGGCAATTTGAATTTTTTTCCAGTCAATTTGATCAAAAAATTATATGTGACTTGCACATGACCTTATTAAATTGTTATTTTAGTCCTATAAATCAACTTGTGGATAAAAAATGCCAACCCTCTTTGAATTACATAGCTAAAATTGCAATTTCATTGGATCATGTGCAAGTCATATACAATTTTTCAATCAAATTGTCCTAAAAAGAACTAAAATTACTATAATTTTAAAGTTATAAAGACAAAATTATAAAAATTAATTGGTATGAAAAAAAATGACCAACTCCTAAATTATAAGATTAAAAATACAATTTTCCCTTGTCTTTATGGTCAGTTGCTTAGGCCCCAAGTTCTTGGCATGAAATGAAAGTCCGCCCACGATAGCGGGAAAAATAATTAATCTATGGCGGGAGTCAAAAGCAGCTTCTTCTTAGTCACCACCTTTTGATTTTGATATTTGTGCAAGTACTATATATTAAGCTCCCTCCCACTATGTCCAAATCCATGTAACTTTGTCATACATATAGGAAAAAATGGAGAGTAATAGCGGGGAGGCAGCACGGCCCAAGGTTGCGGTGGTGGTGTTTCTTCTGAATGGAAACAGGGTGCTGTTGGGGCGGCGTCGCTCATCCGTTGGCCGCAACACCTTCGCGCTGCCCGGTGGTCATCTGGAGTTCGGTCAGTGCGTGTGTTTCATTCTTATTGCATTGCACAATTTTCCAACACAACAGAAAGTGGGATTTATATATCGTTTGGTGATTAATTTCAGGGGAAAGCTTTGAGGAATGTGCAGCGAGAGAGGTGAAGGAGGAAACAGGGCTAGACATCCACAAGATTGAGTATCTAACGGCCACAAACAATGTCTACTCCAGGCCTGATGCGCACGTTGTGGCAATATTAATGCGCGCATTCCAGGCTGAACCTCATCAAACCCCCCAAAATCTTGAGCCTGAGAAATGTGAGGGTTGGGATTGGTATGATTGGGAAAATCTCCCACGACCCCTCTTTGGACCTCTGGAGACTATGGCTCAAACTGGTTTTAACCCTTTTCCACCTGCTCATCATCATAATTAAGGACAATTCAGAACTAGTTTAAGCCTTTATTAAGGTATAATAATAGTTTAAGGTAAAAGTTATAGGCAAGTGATGAATTTCGGCCTGGTTTGTTTCTTGGATGTAAGAAATGTCAGCACTGCTTATCCACTTTGTTATTACATTTGAAGGCATTCGTAAACTTTTGATTTGGGCAGATGTATTTGTAAAGTTGGGCTTGTTGAAGTCCAATTCTGTTTAATATTCAGGAGCCCATATCTTTATTTCTTACATTGTAGTCCAATTCTGTTTAATATACGTACAAAATAATTTAAAGATTCTCTTCCTATAATTGTTCTATCATTTAAATTAATTCTGTTAGAGCAATATTAAATATCCTGATCAACATATTCTTTTAATTTTATAATATTAATTAAATAAAATTCAATCACATCATAATCTTGGAAAAATCAGTATGATGAGGTAATTAAACGATTCAAAAAGTTTGGTAGTTTGAGCAAAATTAAAGAAGCAATTACATTGGGACACATTGGAATTAAATTTTCTATCATTGTCATGATAAAGAAATTAAAGGTAATCAACCAGATTGACAGATTGCTCTATTAGTTTGGTTCGATCGGATTTATTTTGAGTAAGAATTTTTCTTTTATCAAGTCTACCTGCGGTATATCATATATATTCATGGGATTAAGATAAGGAAGCCCGTTCTTAATTAGCGTCCTCAGGCTTCTATCGTTCTTTAGCAAATTTCCATGTCCAGAAACTTGTAAAAGTACATGCAAGAACACTTTGGTCTGCGGTCCAGAAGTTCACCTCTTGCCGATCCTCATATACCAATAGTTGTTGGAATTTGTGCTCATGGCCATTTATATGGAGTCAAAGTGGCTCTGAATTGAAAGAATAAACGTAAGTGATGGCACTGTTTTTGTAAAATTAAAATGATATAAATATATGTCTAAGAAATTATTTGATGGAGCAGCTGCAACTCTCCTCGTCCATCAACATCATTCCTTCATGAGAAAAAATCTATGGTCAGAGTACAAACAAGATATGAAATGTAGAAATGACATGGAGGACGCTATAAAAAGAATTTGATTTTTTACTACGTTATAAACGACCACGATTTAAGAAATACAATAAATAATTGTAAGAGCACATTTATTTTGAGTGATGTGAATAGGTTGGTATAAATTAATGATGGATTAAATGTAGGATGAAATATAATTAGCACACTATATACCTTGTTTACTTGCATTGATAAAATTTGGGATAAAACTAATTTTATATTACTTGGAGATATTTAGGATAAAATAAAGGATAATTTATCAATTTTCTAAATTACCTTCCCATTAAAACTCATGATCAACAAATTTTCAAGAGAAGACGAAGGGGGCTTAATTGTATAAGTAAGAGCCATTTGTAACTCGAGTTTTAAGCCTACGCACATAGGTCTATATTCCACTAGGTTGGGTGGATTCATATCATACATTTATCGAGGTCTATAACGGGCTTGTGGGACTAATAGTAGGTCAAAATGGTATCCTACTCTCATTTTTGGTGCATGTAAACAACTCTCATTTTTTTTATTTTAACGAAGAAAGCATTTTTTGCAGGATTTATAATTATAGAGGGTCTTTTTAGCTATTTAATTAACATAGGTAAGTTTTTAGCAATTCTTAGATAACACAGGGGGATATTATGCAATTTTTCCTAATAAAAAAGGTAAATGGAAAAAAGAGAATGTAAGAAAGAGGGGAGAGAGTGGATAGGTGAGAGAGTGGAGACGAGGAGAGAGTCAAAGGGTAAATTAGAAAAAAAAAATAATATTAGTTTGTAGTATTACTTATACCAGTTAAATAGGCATGATTTATTATACCATATCCTATGATTAATTATACTGGGCTCTAATAATATTAACCAAACGTGTGATTAGACATGATAAATAATTTTATCATGCCTAATCACATGAACCAAACGGGGCCATAGAGTCTTGCACAAATTATATCCAAAAGAATTAGGTAGAGCTTGGGTCTTACCTATTTGAGACCCATTTGTTTGTTTGTTTGTTTTTTTTTTTTCCCTTTTACAATATGTTTAAAAGATTGAAAGTTTTCAAATTTTAAATTTACATTCAAGTTAAACAATGTATGTTACTAAATCAACTTAGTAGTAGATTTTCATGACCCGTCGGTCAATAAACTAAAACTACTACTTAAATTTCAATAGGTGTAAATTGAGAAATTTAAATAATGAACTTGATTTTATCCAAATAACGGAGCGAAATTAATAAAATTTTAAATAGGAATCTTAAACTTATCCAAATAATGGACCAATAATATTAATTTATTATGAAGTCGAGACAAGTTCAAAATAAAAATAAAGACGTAAGAGTTGGTAAAAGTAAATGAAATTAAGTAATATATCTAACTTTCATTTAGATCTCTTAAATATCATTTGAGTTTGTATTTACATTCAACTTTGAGTTGATGAATTTTTAATAATTTGAGTTTAAATAAATTTTATTTATTCTATATATTAGCCAAATTTAACTAAACTAAGTTAATTCTTATTTTTTTAATTTTCTAAATGTCAAGTTAAGTTTGCTTAATTTGATCATAAAATTAATTTTGAGCAATTATGGAATCAACATGAAAAGCTCTAGCATATTTGGTCAAAATTTCAATAAGTAATTAATAAAAATAATATATGTAATGAAATGATCTTATACTATTTAAATTTTTTAAATAATAAATAAATTTAGTTGATCAATTTGCTAAAAATTTACAAATGCAATAATTTTAAATTAATGAATAAATGAATATCTTTGGGCTTAGATTATATTAAGACCCATAGATATTTTAGAGTATTAAACCATACACATACCCATCATTTAATTTCATGGGTCTACGATAGTGTAGGGCCTTTTACCCATTGAGTAGAGTATGAGTATGGGTTTCAAAATTATTTTTAGAGTATGAATAGGGTATTATCCAACCCATCAACAAACCTAATCGGAGCAAAATCTTATCACACTCACACCGGTTACATAATAAACTTAATTTTATCCATCAGTCTCACTAAATTAAATATATAATGATGACGTAATAAATATAGTACATCAGTTATCTAATCTGCTCCTTACATGATACTTATACAGTATAAGAATATTAAATAACAAAAATAAAGAAGATTTTCAAATAAACAATACTTGTCCTAGCTATGTTGTCCCCTGGCCTTCGCCGCAGAGGGAGCTTATATTCTGTTCATATTCAATTCCAGGCGGCGCCACCCTGGTTATTACTGTTCACCAATCTGATTGTCATTGAGCCCCTTTGACAACTTCAAAGAAAATATATGTTTAACTTATATTTTGACATTACAATTATACTCGTTGTCATTTAAAGTTTTTTTTGTCAACTTGTTATCTCAACTTTGTGAAATTTGTATTTAATAATATACGATCATTTTTTTATTGGAAAAATGTCACATGATGTGAATATATGAAAAATATCACATTACATAACCTTTAAATATCACATCCACTGCATGTGATTTTTTTTTTTTTACAAAAATCTTGGTAGAAAACTAGTTATAAATAGTAAAGTGTAAAATTTCGTAAAGTTGATATGGTAAGTCAACTCAGAAAAAATTTAGATGCCAACGTGCAAAAGCGGTCATAATTTGAATGACAAAATGTAATTTACCCAAAATGTATTATCAAAACTGTTTTACTATGTCTACTTTGTGTTTCTTTTTTTTTCAAATAACCCAAACACTGCATGTACTTGCCAATAAAGCAAAGTACGGAGATGATTTTTTTTTTCTTTTTGAAGGAAAAGTACGGAGATGATTTATATACAAGTTCTTATGTATTCAAACTTTATTTCTCCATATTCAAGTCCTCGGCCAATTACATTTACATTAATTTGTATGGTAAGTAAAAGACTAAAAGCAGACTACGTTCTTAGGAAAAATGATAATATAAAAATTATTATGATAAAACATAAATATTTTTTAAAGAGAATACTTAGAGTAGGTGAAAGAGGAAAAAATTAATTAAAAATAAATAATTGTTTAAAATATATTTTTTACCACTTGTAGATGGTGGAGAAAATGTGGAAGTTAATAAGTGAAAAAAAAAAGACCAAAAATAAGAGAACTAGTGTTTTTCCTTGATATAATACATGGACTGAGGAATTGGTCCGGAAACTTGCAGAGGTGAGCGAATCCAGATATATAATAGACTTGGTAGAGCCTTGACCAATTTGTCATATAGTTGTTAATGCTTAAGAAATTAAATTAAGAAAACTGCAGGTACAACAAATTACATCTGTGTCAACTGAATTGAAGTTTTCAACTTACTATTTGTTTTAGTCTAAGTCCCATCTATCATTCCTGTGTCTATTTTACCAACATGATTATGGGTTTTCCGTTAAATAATAAGTCCGTGTGGTAAAATTTTTTATCATATCTAAAACCATGATAAATATTATTTAATTATGGTTAAAATTAAAATTTTCATATTAATTTTATTTGATCTATATAAAGTAATAATCTATCATGATTTACAGACCATAGTCATTTATAATGTAAGAAACAATCTATTTTTTTTTTAGTAATAATCGCTATTTTTACGTGAAATCATATATACATACCTAGAATTTTCAGTCTTCCAATTTCATCTAAAATTTTTGCATACAATCAAATTATTGGATCATAAAGACTGTGGTAATACAATACATGAAAAATAAGAAAAATAAACAAAGGGATGAAAGAAAAAGTAAAACTCTCATCACCTTACTCTTACCCTGACATGCAGGCTGCAGGCCACAATATTCCACGTCGTTGATTTTTTCCAACTCCACTTTATAACAAGCAATACCTCAATATATATATATATATATAACCCCCCGCAGATGATACACAATTGCCCTAATTAAAGAGCACAAAAATGGAAAGAGTTTGTGCAATTTTCATACTTTGTTCATTGCTTATAGCAGGCTCATATGCCAGCACTTCCAAAGATATCCTGGAAGCTGAAAAATGGTTCAGAAACCTCTCTCAAAGAAGGGAAAAGGTAGCCAAACTTCGTTTCTACATCCAGGACGTACTAGGCGGCCCGAACGCCACCATATGGGAGGTCGCTCGATCCAACGTCACTTCTCTTTCGCATACGATGTTTGGCCAAATCAGGGTCCTGGATAACCTGATAACCGCTGAGCCCGATCGCAATTCAGAGAAACTGGGCCGGGCGCAGGGGCTCGTAACTTCGGCAGACTTGCGTGAATCGGCACTGGCTATGAATCTCAACTTTGTGTTTACGGCAGGCAGGTACAATGGGAGTACACTCTGTATTCTGGGTAGGAATCCGATCGATACCATGAACCGGGAGCTGCCTGTTGTTGGTGGGACTGGAGTTTTCCGGATGGCTCGTGGGTTTTCCATTTCGAACACTTACTCTTATGATCCTGTGGAGAATTACGGTGTTTTAGAGTATACTGTTTATGTTTCCTATGTGTAGCAAGTGTTGGAACTTAATTATCGTATCATGTTTCCTTCATACATGTATATATATATATATAGGATCGATTCTTTTACTAATTAGGTTAATTAATGTTGTAATCTAAGATCTCCTAGTGCATTTCGTATATTTCATTCTTAATGTAATAAGACTTGTAGTTTTCTAGTGATATATATGGTTTCTGGAACCCTTTTGACTTTGTTTTTTGGAGGGGGAACTATAACCAATTAATAATAGTGAAACTTGCCCTAGTTATCTGTTTCAGTGCTCCTCTTGTCATATTTTAATATATTGGATCTAATACACTATTTTTAGGGAGAGAGGGAAATTAACAGCCGTGGAATCAGTCAAAGCATAACGACGAGGAGAATTACAGAATTACCGAAGTACCCCCTACTTTTAGCATAATTACTGCACCCTATGACTGCCCCTATGACTGCGCAAGATGGGACCCACTGTACAGTTGCAGCAGGGGCGGCTGCAGGTCCGACAGAGGGTGATGTGGCGCGCCATCACTGGAACCACGTGTAACGCATACAGAGGGTATCGTACCGATATAAATACCCTCATTTATGATATTTCAGACACGCTTTTTTCACCTACTTTTACCGCCAGTTTATGCTCTAATTTGATCCCTTTATCTTATTTTCGACCCCACCTTTTCTAACTTAAGCATCGGAGGGCCATCGCCGAGGGCTTCTCGGCTAGTTTGACGTTTGCTGTGTTCTCAGGATCCACTCCAGGTAACTTAAAAGAGGGATTCAGCGATCACGACCCAACTATTCGACCTAGCGACCCCGATCCGAAAATCCTAATTTTGAGCAACCTACATCACATAAACTAATTCTATCTCCAGCTATATAGGTTTTGCAAATTTTGTATGGTTCAATAGTTGCAACCAAAGAAGGTGCATCCATACTAATATAATTGTTTATGTAGCAGAAGAGAGGAATAAAAAATCCCAAATAAAAAAATGTTATCCATCCCATGTTGTTACTTATGTGAGAGGGAATTTTTTCATATAAGCGCATATGTGGCAGAAAAAATAAAAAAAAATGTTCTCAGCAAAAGTCTAAAAAAAAAATCTAAAAAAAAAAATCTAATTTTGACCACCTCAACAATTTTTGGCCACTTTTAAAATTTTGGGGACCAAAGTTGTACAATTGTCAAAAAAAAGAAATTCAGATTATTATTTGTCATATTTATATTTAGGGTTTTTAATTTGTCACCTTCCCTATTTACATGGCAGTAAATATAATTAAGTCTAAAAATTTATTCTTGTAAAATCTGTCCAATTTATGGAAATTAGTCTTACTAATCACAATCGTATTATATATTTATACTTTTTTTATTATTGAAAATCATTCTTTTCGGGTCTGCAATGTCTTTTTAAATATTTTTACCAACTTTTTTATATTTCTCTCTTCTAATTTCTTTCTCCCTCCTCAACTTACACATTTCTTCCTTCCCTCATTCTTCTTTTTTTAATTAAAAAATATTTCACCAACTTTTCACTGTTTCTGTCTTCTAAACTATCTAAAACCCGAAATCAATGTGCCAAGAGAAGTCCGCACCCAGAAAGTACTGATTCCTAAATCTAATACCATAATTTGTCAGCATAATGTTCAAATAGATGTCCAATCGATGTCTTCTAGAAATCATGAAAATCTTAGTACAAAACTTGTTATCCGTACCATGACATGAGTCACATAATTTCAACAGCTGAATTTTCAAACATTCCAAGTTCTGAAATTTCTGTATTAGTTATTATAGAAAAACAAAAAGGTTCATTACGATTCAGTTTCTTACAATGTTTGTAGTCCATTTATAACACTTGCTGATGCAAGTATGTCCAAGGAATGTCGAAATACAATCCTCTAACACAAAATGTCAGACAATATTAGGGTTAGGTAATTACTATTCATCTCTCTTTGGATCCTTTCTTTGCTCATTTTCATCAACTTTTACCAGGTATAGAGATTTCTAGAAACTGTACATATTGAACTAAAGTTTATAAAATATTTTAAATAAGTTTAATTAATTAAACATCGTCGATGTTGCATCAAGTTTGGAACATATTTTATTTTCTAGAAATACAATGATATATCAATCTCTAGAGTATAGATCACAAACGTTGAGTACACTAGAGTGACAACCTTTATATTAGATTGTGGTTGAAAGAGAGTAATGAAAATAATCATGGCAGGGCAGCACTGCATATCCTGATAAAATGATTTACACTATAAGAAAATCGCTCTATAGCACCCAAAAAAAAAAAAAAACAAAAGAATAGAAAAAATAGTGTCTAATTAATTAGTAATTAAATAATTAATGTAAAAAAACTTACTTGCTAACGAATTGATTAAAAATAAAAAATTTATTTACTAATTAACTTGACTTTCTTATAGTTCTATTAATTATTCCCCGGAATTAGTGTTCCAAAGTTCCAATTCATCCACGCAGATCAGAACAACTGGGCCCTTCTGTCAGCCCACAAGTTACATCGTACCAGCAGTGGGTCATAATCTTACCATGACAACTAGTTGGGCCTTTCCCTGCAAAAATAGTTAAAACCCACACACTGCCCTGAGGCCCATTTGAAATTAACTAGAAAATGAGCATCATATTTGAAATTATTCTACGAAAATGAGTAAAGAGCAGGGGTGTTTCTGTGTGTGTGTGTGTGTGTGTGTGTGGTGCCAATCTTCAGTAGAAATTATTACTTTTAAAATGTGCACAAACTCTAATATGGACTGAAGGCCCTAGCTAGGTTTTTACCTACGTAAGATTGTTTTACAGTTTAGTAATAGATTTAAAACCTGGATTCTAATTCTTGTTTGTTAGGGTAATTACTAAAGTAAAGCTAGTTTGAGGTGTAGGCAGTTTATGATTAGTTGATCCATAAAGCTTGGCAGTTGGCACCCATCACAACATATATCATATGACCAAAACCAGGATTTTAGAGCCATCAAACTTGGGAACTACAAAAGCCGAAATCAACGACAGACTGAAAATCTTGCTTCTTTAATTAAGGATCTACCCACCCTCCTAATATTCAACACTTAAGACTAGGTAATCATTGTGGGCTGCACTACCCTGCCACCTGATCTTCTCACAGATTAAGGTTATTAGCTCTAACCAAGTTATCATCATTGCTTCACCTTTTCTTTTTTCTTTTCCTTTTTGTTAAATTTCAAGATACTCTCCTTAAATTTATTATAATTTCAAACCCCTTTTCATTTGAAATTTACAAATATCCATCTGAAATTAATTAATGTCCATCTAATAAATATTCACTCGTGATAACTCATTATAGAAAGATATTTCTTAGACAATTATTAATTTTAAAGGATATTTATAATTTTTTAAATAATGGTGAAATATTTGTAATTATATTAAAGAAACTCTTCGTAATTTACCTTTTTTTTTTATTGCAACGAAATGGGTATCATGTGATGAATTTTCATGTTGTATAAAAATTTTTAAGTGTAAGAGAGGAGTATTTCTCACTTAAATTTTTATTCTATATATTAAATTAGTATTTTTAAATTAATAAATAAATAGTACTTTGCCAAACCGCCGACTTAGGGATAGGCTGTATTAATCAAAAAGAAGAAAAGGGAAATTAATCCCCACCCTACCCGCCACATAATGCTAGAAACAAATGATTATGGAATTTAGTTTTAAATAAGTACACAAATAAATATTTGCTGTACTTGCTTTAATTTTAGCTTAACAAAATACAGAAGATCGAAACACTGTTCCTGGATATATAGTTTTGTTTGGTTAAATTTTTAAGGTTCTTTGTTTTTTTTTTTTTGGGTAGATAGAGAAAAAAAAATAGATATTTTATATATATGTATATGTATACGTGTGTGTTTTGATGTTTGTAATATATTTGATTTTGTATTTTGTGTTAGTGTTATGTAAAAAAATACATGAAATTAATAATTTTTAATGGTTTTTGGACAGTGAAAAAAAAAAAACATTATTTTTTGGCATTTCTCTTTTGAAAAGCAATAATGGTGGGGTGGTTCAGTGCGTATTTGTGTAGCACTTATACAAACGGCGCATTAATTCCAGTCATATTAATAACTTTAATTAAAAGAGAGAGAGCAACAATAGCATTTGGAACAAGAAAGGCGATGGTGTTTGTGATGAATATGCGTGCACTCATTGCTGTGAGCATTAACTATGCTAAGAATTGAAGTGAAAGGACTTAAAGGACTGTTTGGGGGAGTGGTCCAAGTGGGTACACAAGTTTTGGTGTGCCTTTACCTATCCTTAACTGTTTCCAATGCAAGTCCTTTCTTTTAGTCAGTCAAGGCCACTCTTTCTCCTCCCCCTCCCCCTCACCCCCACCATTTTTCAAAAAAGAAAAAAGGCATATCATATCAACATTAATTAGTCCTTTTGTCTCCTCAGATTCCATTATCCCACCCCATAATAATAATAATAATAATAATATTACTCTTTTTCACTTCACAAATTTACATCTCACATCTCTTTCTCTGCTCGAATTCTTGCTTGTCTCTCTGCTGTGTGTGTTTTCTTGTCTCTATTTTTTTCTTCATATTTTCTTGATTCAGTTAGGTGGGGCTGATCGCCTTCTTTTGTCAGGATTCTCCCTGTCTCAGGCCATCAATCCATCCAGGCCTGACAAAAGGTGGGATAGAAGCTAAGAATAAAATCACCCCCACCATAAAACAAAAGAAAAAAAAACCCGTAATATGCAACGAGGATTTTAGATCAAAGAAATCAGCAGATATCTCTCTCTCTCCCTCTTTATCTTTTTCCTTTACTTCTTTTCCTCAAGCCATCTTTCAAGACAAAAAGCACCCCTCTTTCCTTTAATTTATTCCTTTGTTTTTCTTGCTTTTATTTGGCCGCCTGATGAAGACAATCATGGCTAGAAACCCTCACGACTCCTCCTCATTCTCCAGGAGATACTTCCACTGGAAAAAGAAGGCTGTTGAAGAGGAAGACGATGTTATGGAAGAAATTTTAAGCTTCAGCTCCTCCGCCTCCTCAAAATCTGAAGACAAAGAAAAACTCAAAAAATCAGAGGAGCCGACGAGTTTACAAATGCAGCATTCACTCTCCGCTGCCTCGGCAAAACCACCAAGAAAGAAACTTTCGGTGTTGGCAGTTTCAAAGCTGCGTTCAGCCCTTGCTCTCGGCAGGGCCCGAACTCATTTCTCATCGGGCCTGGGAACTAAAGTTGTGGGCACCCTTTTTGGGCACAGGCGTGGACATGTCCATTTTGCATTTCAAGAAGATTTCAAGCTGAACCCGGCTTTTCTTGTTGAACTAGCAACTCCAACAAGCATTCTTGTGAAGGAAATGGCTTCCGGGCTAGTCAGGATTGCCCTGGAATGTGATAAGAAGACTGAGAAAAAGGGTTTCAAGCTTCTGGAGGAGCCCATTTGGAGGACTTACTGCAACGGGAAGAAATGTGGGTATGCAATGAAGAGAGAGTGCGGGCCTGAAGAGTGGAAAGTCTTGAATGCCATAGGCCCGATTTCAATGGGAGCAGGGGTACTGCCCGGTGCAGGAAAGGGGGGAGATTCAGATGGAGAGCTTATGTACATGAGGGCCAAATTTGAAAGAGTTGTGGGATCTAAAGATTCTGAAGCTTTCTACATGATGAACCCGGATGGCAATGGTGGCCCTGAACTCAGCATCTATCTGCTAAGGGTCTGAAATAATTTCTACTACAGTTCTAAGTTCCGCGCCGAGGATCCAGTTCATGTTGTTTACTATGAATGCTTAGCCTTAGTTTTTGTGAAGAAATTGGGGGTTAGATTCTCCTTGTTAGTTTGGGTTCTTGAAGTTTTTTGTAATGGGGGAAATTTACTGGTTAGTGGGCGTTGAGGGATAAAAGTAAACATGGGATAGTAAAGGTGGGTTGGTGGGATGGTATATCTGTGAATAGGTTGGTCTTTTCTTTTCTTTTTTACCTCTTTTCCCTTGTGAATGAAAGTTAAGAGGCGAATGCAGTAATTGTTTTGTCTGCCCATTTTGGTCCTACTCATTTGCCTTTTTCATAATTTATCAAGCATCTTCAATTCTCACTATCTTGTGGAGAGTATTCCTTTATTTAGCATCTCAATATTGCTCCTAGTCTTACTTTAATTTGAAATAATTGTTTGGATCCTGATCCTAAGTTTAATAATCATGTCTTGTTTGCTTGCTGTTTGGTACAAGCACCTAGTTACATTTATAATTAGACAATATTTCTTGGTTTAAGGAAATTCTCTGCTCTAGATCAAGAAACCAAGAGATGATACAAAACTGATCATAATGAAGTACAATTAATTATTTTTTGTAACACACACTCCAATATACTCGTGTGCGTATACAATGTTTGAACACTCCAATATACTCGTGTGCGTATACAATTTTTTGGAAGAAATCTTGAACTCAAGATGTTAGGTTGTACTGAGATTTGAGGTATAATTAATTAGAAGGGTTAATTACACTTAATTTCTTTTGAAAAATATAAAAATTATACTTTTTTTTCATTTTTTTTTTAAATTACACTTACACTACCTTTGTGTAAGTTCACTGTTTACACTTGACAACTTTTATTAGAAATTGAATGAAAAATATTGACGTTACAAAAAAAATTGCATAAATTTTAAACTTTACCACCCATTTTAATGTTTTCATGTAATAATGTGTGCTTATAAAAAGAATAATATAATGATGTTAACCTCACTATATATATATATATATATATATATTACATTTATCTCTTTATAAGTACAAAAATATAAATGAGAATGTAAAATATGAGGCAAAATTGAAAAGTTATTGTAATCTGCTTTGCTTACGTCAGTATTTTTCGTCCAAATTCTAATAGAAGATGATTAGCTGTCATCGAGATTTTTTTAAAAGGGTGCAAGTATAATTCATTTTTTTTTAAGGAAAAGTATAATTTACTTAATATCTTTAGATGGGATTTGAATGTAATTACCTTTTAATTATAATTAATACATGTATTCCATGGTTGCACTTCAAAGATTAATTGAGTCCCGATTTTCCTGTTGTAATAATCATGTAATGATCTGTTAAGCAAATGAGTTGATTAGTGTTGAAGATGAGGATACAGAAAACACCATCATCATTAAGAAAGATGATAATGACTCAAAAGAGAGTGTTATATATTTGCAATGATTAGGCATGATTTGGCAGCCAGCTCCCATCAAGCAGAATGCAAATCTGTAGAGAGATGGCTGGCAAATAGATGATGCATCATATATAGCGGACACGTGTTAATGAGTTCTTATAATGTCCTCGAATTTTAAGTTTGATCCACATGCGACTCTTTTCATTACGACCATACATCTCTTGATTTCGTCTACCATACTTCCCTGTAATTCTTTTTTTTTTTTTGAAATCATACTTTCGTGTAGGTATGATTATACATGCAAAAGAAGGGATTTATAATATGTTATTAATTTCTAAATATATGGCCTGGACGTAATTTTATAAGGTCGTGTTTAGATTTTACCTTTTTTTTCTTATTATTGTTATTTGGAAACAAATTCTAAATTTAATTTATTAATTAAAATCTTTATGACATAGCTCCAACGGCTTCAAAACTTATATATATATATTGTTGGAAAATTAAAGATTGTGCCTTGAACAAATCACTGTCTTAAAAAATAAAATTTCGATACTATCGTGGTGTTGATAGTATAAATCGTTCGCTCCTCAAGGTTAACACAGCTATATTACACGCGTACTCGTGGTAGAGCTTGGAATGACTAACAGAAGAACATTCAAAAGAAAAAGAAGAGAAAATGTAAGTGGAGCAGATAGAAGAAGCTCGAATTAATGCATAGGGGGCTGACGCTATTTATACAGGAGGAGCTCGGTTGTTTGAGAAATTCGGACTCTTCACCTAGCAACACAAAATCGAACTCCTCATCAAACTAAAACCAGACTCTTCATCAGCAGAAGCCAAAAAAATCGGCCAGTGAGGAGGATTTTCCTCAACGTCCATGACTTGGTCATCTAAGAGTTCAAAACGTGCGAAATGAAGAATTTGAATGTAATTTTTTCAAAAAATATGTATAACCGCGGTGCCCCGCCCAAACCGGGACAGGATGCAAGCATGCGAGTATAGTGATTCTTTCAAAACCCATCTACCCACACTTCTCATTTAAAGTTAGTAAGTTGGTTTAATATTATAGAAGGAAAGATGTTTATACTATCTATGTGGGACAAGGTAATTTATATTTGTCATTCCCAACATATATATATATATATATATATATTAACTTGCAGTAGTCGTCCTAATATTTTGATATTTGTAGTTCACGTAAAATAATACAATAGAAAAAAATTATAAATATAGTCTCCCTCTATATCCCAAATATAATTTTTACTACCTTAATATTCTAACGACCACAAAGACTTTTCTCTCTACGATAACTTAGACATCGAGAGAACTATTACTTAGGCCTTTCCAATATAGTGTTAATAGTAATTTTTCTTTATATTTTGTATCCGAAAGATTTGAGGCGTCCATCACTATTTAGGGAAAGCATTCCCCTATCATTAAAAGGACATTACCCGAATAAAAATGTAACAACAATATATTTTACGTTAACAACTATGCTATAGGTGTATATATATAGATAGATAGTATCAATATATTGAAAATGGAGGTCAAATATAAAATAAATCTAAACATCCTTTTTAATTAGCGAATAAAACCTTCTATATTTATATATATATATATATATATAGAAAGTACCATTTTCTTTAAATTATAATTCCTCCTTCAGTTGCTCTATGATCATGTCCTTAATTATTAGGAAGGTGCCTTTAATTATTATGATAGCACGAAACCTTTTGTTTCATTCTCTTTTCTTTTTATTTTGATATAATAGATAGCAGAACGAGATTAAGTCCACGGTAAATTTAGTAGTCTAATTATATTAATCATTAGTACTTTAATTTTTCCCTCTCTTTATTAATTATGATTAAGATCTTGACTCCTGCCTCTGATTTCTATTGAGAATCAGAAGTTAGATTGTCATTCAACTTTGAAGAAAATCATTCATTACATAGTAAGAAACGTGGGCAGATCGATGTCGAGGAAGTACAACAAGTGGGATAGATTGGTGGGAGCAGTGATGAGGAGAGAGCAGTTGAGGCAAATTGCTTTGAGACGCTCCAGCTACTTCAACTCCACATCGTCCAGCCCCGATCTTTACGACCACGGGATTATCTCTAATGACCAAGAAATTATGATCTGCTGGTAAGACAGATGGCTGGCCTTTAATTCTTTACAATTCCTTTCTATTTTACTTCTATCAATAAATTTTAAACGATTTTTTAACACGTATAAGTGTGAATATATTTTGTAATTTTGGATAGATAAATAATTAAAACGAGAATGTATATGAGAAAACATATGCAACTCCTTAATTATGCTAATTCACCCTAAAAAAATAGCGACAAAGATAACTAAGTAATAATTTTAATGTAATCACTAGTTATATAAATTTAATGGTAAGAGTTTTTGTTTTGTAGTAATAATAAATTTCATGATTTTAATAATTACTATTTATTTTGCAAAAGTTGTTATTAGAAAGATTAATGGAAACTGTGCATAAAAGAATTGTTGTTAAATACAATTATCTTGTGGTTGGATTTGTGTATTTGAAGCTAAGGATTTCAAAATCTATAATAATAAATCAACTATACTTGTTTGGATAATTTTATATTTCCAATTCTTCAAAATATTCTTACTTTGAGTTATTTTTTGTAACATTATGAATATGGAGGTATTTGAATTTTTTTCTAAATATTACCTTGTTCAAATTTAAATCCATCCAGGTTCTATATGTTTCATAAAATGAGATCAACTGACATTGTTTTATATTTCTATAAACAATTTTAGATGTACTTGGTAATAAGAGCAATTTGTGTAACATATGTTTCTATCATCATGACATTGTATATATAATTAATGAATTTGTTTTTAGTATCTGCCAATGTAGTGATCGTGTAACACATCTATCTAATGGGAAATGAAACCAAAAGAGTGTTGATGAAGATGAAGATGATGATATCATCGCAGACATTTCGACCTTCAAATTCGAAGAGAAAGACCTAGTAAAATCAGAGGAGCCAAGAAATCGTCCACATTCACTCTTTACAGGGTCAGCGAAAGCACCAAGAAGAAAGTTTTTAGTTATGGCAGTTTCCAAGCTCCGATCAGCCCTTGCTCTTGGCAGGGCCAGGATCCAATTTTCGTCGGGCCTGGGCAAAAATGTTGTGGGCACTGTTTTTACGTGCAGGCGTGGACATCTGCATTTTGCATTCCAGGATCATTTCAACGTGAGTCCAGCTTTTCTTGTTGAACTAGCAATGCCGAGACGCATTCTTCCCAAGGAGATGTCTTCCGGGCTAGTGAGGGTTGCCCTCGAATGCGATAAGAACAAAGGTATCGGGCTTCTGGGGGAGCCCGTTTGGAGGACCTACTGCAACGGGAAGAAGCATGGGTATGCAACGAGGAGAGAGTGCGGGCCCGAAGATTGGAAGGTTTTGAATGCAATAGGCCCGATTTCAATGGGGACGGGAATGTTGCCGGCCGCGTCAGAGCGTGGGACGGAATCAGATGGAAAGCTGATTTACATGAGGGCAAAGTTTGAAAATATTGTTGGATCTTCAGATTGTGAAGCTTTCCGCATGATGAATCCCGATGAAAATGCTGCTTCATAACTAGTACACTATGTTTGGATTCATGTTTTTACATTTTTCGAGACAAAATAAAGTACTTGTTCTTGTATTTTTGGACCTTATCTATATGTTTTTTTGTTTTTCAACTTTCTATATATATAATATATATACACTTATATATATACAATATAAAAAAGAGATGATTTGACAATAAACAATCATTTTTGTCTCTTAAAAATACAACATTAAACATACAATATTTATATATATACATATTTTAAAATACTTAAAATTACCTCAAAACACAAATCCAAACATTATTTATTTTCAACACACACTTACTTATCTTTATTTGTCTCTCTCTATCTTCAAAATACAAAACAAAACTCTCAAAACACAAATCCAAACATAAGGATAATCTTTTTACTCAGAGTTTGAGTTTTTTCAATACTAGTAGTAACGTTTTATATAGTTTAAATATTAATCTATAGTTTAGTGAATAGGTTGGTCCTAATGATTTGCCATTTCATAGCTGAAAAAAATGCAATTACTCCTGTAATTTAGGAGATGTGTTTTTTGGCTTACACGAATTAATTTTTGAAATTTAGTCCTATAACATTAAAATTTTGATAATTTTAGTCATTTTTTGACCAATTTAGCTAGAAATGACGGTTATAATCGTGCAAATTCGGGGGTAACTACAGTTATAATTTAATTAAGTCATATTAAAGTCATGTACGATTTTCCAACTAATATTAGTTTTAATTATTGTATTTGTTTTTGGGATATTCAGTGGCAATATGTGAATGTAGTAGCATTACTAAATATTCTCTTGTTACATTTAACTGGAATAAGGACGTTCAGGACGAGAAAGAATAGTGAAGGAGATCTTCTTTGATATAGGGAAAACGTACAAAGTTTAGCATCTCAAAATCATATATATATATATATATATATATCCTTGGTTTTCTCCTCCGACATTGGTTTAGATTAAATTATTAAATGTATTCTTCATTAATATCTTTACCAGAATCCAGACATCTCAATAATTGAAATCCAATGTGTCTTTCCAAGATTCAAGAATTCAAAAATGAATTTATCAAAGCATGCGGATGCTCACAATGGGACAAAAAACTAGAGAAGACCGGTGGAGGCCCTCTCGTTTTTTCCCACAAAAATAAATAATTAAAAATAGGGATAATTGCACCATTTTATTTCTAAATTCGATATATATTTGGTATTCATAATATTTGTCCCTATCCAACAAATACAAAATTCATAAAATTTGTTGTTACCAATAACAAAAATGAATAAATATCCATATTCACTTCGATTGACTTATTACATACTTATTATAAGTCAAATAATTTTTTTCTCTAAAGTACACTTATATATCTTCACACAACAGTATATGTGAGGAGGTGTATCTTCACTCTTATAAGAGTAGTTTGTTAAGAAAAGGTTTATTGATCTATAATAAGTTTTGTAATAATTCAATTGAGGGGAAATATATGAATTTTCATCCAACTTTCTTATTGATGTCAACAAATGCCATGAATTTAACTAACGCATATATCTATTGGTTGGATGAATATAAATATGTATAATTTCTCAAATCACAAAAAATTTATCTATAATTATACCAAATCTGATAACAAACAATGCTTATATATATAGAAAATACCAATTATCAGAATTAAGTAATAATCAATTACTGAAATGACACTCTATCAAATCATCATCAACCTCGACCCGAATTCACCATTTATGAAGTAACATGAGATTGGGGGGTGTTTACAATAATTATGAAAGTAAAGCTGAGATGAAAATATGAATGAGGGTTGAGGTTGATGGTCACAAGTCATAGGTGAGTGAGTGGAAGTTGAAACAAAATGTGAATTAGGACAGAAGGCATGCTGATGCTGATGCTGATGCTGTTTGTTGTCTTGTTGTAACCAAAATGAATAATGTATTGAGTTTGGGTACAGGTACAGCAGTAGCAAATATGTCCTTCTGCTTTGGGGGATACACAACACACTACTTCAGTCAAGTCTAATTTCTTTTACCACTCCAACTCCAATCGAAAAAGAAAAATGCTTTTGATTCTTTTTATGCACTAAAGTTTGGTGCTTTACACATCCTCATACCCTACCCCTCCCTTGTACTTCTTTACCTGTTTTCTTCTTCCCTCCCTTTTCCTTTTTCTTTTTCTCTCATGTTTTGCTTAACAAAAAGAACCAGAAAAGAGAATTAAGGGGTCATTAATATTTAGAGTAACAAGTCTTGGCATTTTAACGTTGGGTTTGGATGGGTGAATTTCAAAGTTGGAATTTCAATTTTTTTAATTAAAATATTCTTTGGCTTTGTGTGGTTGATTCATATTATAAAGGATTTGAAATTTTTGGGCTCCCATTTTAAATTATATTTTGTGAAATAATTATGGATTTCAAATTCATTTGATATGGTGTCGTTTGAGATCATTTATTTAAATTCTTCCCTTAAATTTAAACAATTTCATTCAAATATAGAAATACAGTAAAACCTTTATAAATTAATAAACTCTCTAAAATAATAAAATCTTTCGGTCCCGACTTGGGTCTTTGTAAAATTATCAAACTCGATAAGATAATAAGATAATAATTTTTTGAAAAATTCCTTCATAAATATTAGGTCCAATTAAAACTCTAAATTAATAATTCATAAATATTATAATTATAAATATTATAGTAATTTGCTAAAATATGAAGTCTGTAATACTTTACGCATTTGATCATTTATGGATGATTTCACGAATGCTTTTTAGATGAGAAGACATGGTTGGGTATTATAAATTATTTATTTTCAATATTAAGAATTATATAGTATATGTTTCATTCCATCATGCATGAATATATTTAATTGGCTATAATAGTTATTTAAGTACAACAAATTAATGTAAACATGTATATTTAAGTAATTCTAATTAATGATACACGCGTTTATGAATATAATAGTTAATTATATACAATGAATCGATATTATACATGAATATATTTAATTAGTTACAAAAAATTGATTGATGCATGAATATAATCGATGAAACATATATGAATTTATTTATTTTTAATATATATGTACTAAATTTATTGAATTTAAAAAGTCTCTATTTCAATTAATAAAATATTAATTTATCGATATATTAATATCTATTTAAATTAATAAAATTTTATGGTCCCAAAATTATTAATTTATAGAGATTTTAGTGTAGATGTTTCGCGCAATATATTGTGCACTAATTGTGATAAATTTTGATACATACATCTTAATGGGGCACAGTTTTTTCACCCCGGCACCCAGATCATGCTTCTGTCACTTCCCAATTCTAAAAAAAAAAAATGGGAAAATTACATTTTTTATTTTTCTTATATTGTGTTTGGATTGATAAATTTTAAGGTAGAAATTTCAAATTTTTTATAACAAATTTGGAAATTTTGTTTGGATTGTTTCATATTAGAAAAAGAAAAATCAAATCATATTTCTCTGTTATGGTTTTTGTAATATTTATGATGAATTGATTTATTTATTTATTTTCTAGTTTTGAAGTCATTTGAAAAAATTTCTAAAAATCTTTAGATCAAAATCAGATCATTCCATTCCATTGTAGCCTCAAAAGAAATGAAATCGGGCCTAACGGTTGGTTTTTGTTTCATAAAATATAATATAATATACTAGTGGGCGGGCATTGCAGCATGTTCGGTGTCTAAATGGGCTTAGCCCGATTTGATTAGACTCGTAGTCAAAAAAATAGGAAAGCAGTTAGGTCTCTACACATTGATTAGGGCTTAGGGTCCTTGGCCCAGCTCAATTGGACTTCGAATCATGGTTGGCCCATATGCTAGTATGGCAGGTGATAAGGTCTATATCAAATTGGCCCATTGAAGTTATTTTTAGCAGTGATTATTTTTAACTAAAATTATCAAATTACTTTAATTTTCAACTTACTGCATTTTCTGAAAAAGAAATACAAGAAATAAAATATAGTGGAAAATACACTAAAGTTTTAATTAAGTATCAAAGAAAAGAAATCATAATGTAAGAAGACCAAAGGCAATAATCATGTTAGGTATCTAAGTGGGCTGGGGCCAGTTTAATTAGAGTTGAGTACCGTGAGGCCGAATAAAGTAGGGATGTAGTGATTCGATTGTTTAAGGTTTAAGGCAGTTAGGAGTGTAATGATATTGGCCCAGTTTCATTGGACTTCAAATCTTGTTAGGCCCATATACCGTATTATGGACGTGAGCAGCCTTTTCTATATCATGTTTGCATAAGTGGATATATGTAGGTATATATATATATAAAGTTACATGAATTTTATGGACACTGACAAGATGGGAAGAGGTCGAAGTCAACAATGACAGTTGCTTGCGCGGAAAAGTTCAGAAGTTGCCTCAAATAAAGGGAATCCAAATAATTTACATTCTTGTTTGACAGAAATTTAGAGAGAATAATTTTATATTTTTAAATGGTAACTAGAATTTTTATTGGATAGTGTGGAGGATAAGTTAGATAATTATCCCACATGTGGACTATAAATCATTTATTAAGTAATTGGCAACTGGGAAATGTAAGGTTGAATATTATCATATGATATACATCATTAATCCCACACCTAATTAAAATGCAAGTACGTATAAGACACAGTGAGTGCATGGCCAATGCACTGTTCCAATTTTTTGTTGCAAATCAGTATTGAATTTTCCATCGCATTTTACATGTTTAAATTATTTTTTAAGATATATAAATTTTATACGTGTAGCATATATATATATATATATGAAATGAAAAGAGAAATGTAATGCCGATTTATGAATTTGTATTGCATGGTCCTAATAATCAATGCAACTTATTATGGATAGCATTAAATCATGAAAATGACCAAAGTGAAATTAAAGTATCAAAAAAATCCCCACTTCTATATATATGGAAAATATTTCCCAACATATATAAATTTTAAGCTCAAACCCTTTGATAATAAGATATTCCTGTACACTAATTACAAAAAAAAAAAAAAAAAAAAAGCTAGCTAATAATCCCAAAACCCTGTCCTAATTAGCACCATCTCATCATGTTAGGGCAGCAAAACCCTTTACAATAAACACTCAATACAACTAGCTAGTTTAGATACAATCTATATATATATATATAATATATCTCCATATACATTTGAAGAAAAAAAAAAGGAAAAATAAAAAAGTGACCAAAAAATAATTAAAAAAGAAAAAAAAATTGATGAAGCAATTAGTGCTTCTTGTCACAGTTCAGTTTTGAGGTGAAGAGTTATGCCTCTTGGATGGAGCAGAAGGAGGAATAGGTACACCTTTTGGAAGCTTAGTGAAGTACAATCTCTCATCAGCCCCTGGGGATGAGTACTTTTCCTTTTCTTGAAAATACTTCAAAGTCATTACAGAAACGTCGTCGTCCTCCTTCTTCATCGTCAACCTCCTCGTTCTTCCTGTCCTGATCGCAACGCAAGAACTCAACATGTTGGTGAAAATCAAACCAAGAAACAGTATTGAGATATTCAATCGCCACGACCCCATTAGGGTTTTCGACATTAGAGAGTATTTTCCTTTCGTTTTTTAGAAAAAAAGAAAAGAAAGAACTACTCTCAGTTGAGTTAGCTGATACTGAGGTTTTGATTTGGTAGAATTAAGGATGTACAACTCTTTTTTGGACAAGAAGAGGGGGGGTTTATATATGGATGGTTTCTGTGTGTTTGTATTTGCATGGGGAGGCATGTATGTGGGAAAGTGAGATGTAAAGACTTAGAAATTAAGATGATCATTAAGTTTTCTTTTTTCTTTTTTTTTTTTTGGAAGTCTTTCACACGCAATAGGGTGTTGGATTTTCAATGTCAACGGTTTAGAGGGATTCTATTGGATGCCGGCTCCACCTTTTTCATTTTTCTTGAAATTAATTTCTTGTACGTAAAATGTTGCAAAAATGTCATATAGGGTTAGATTTTTAATTTGCACTTCTTTGGAATTTAGTGGTGTTGGTAAGATTATGATCATGTTTTGAATGAAATGTGACACCTGGTGAGCTTCCACAATATTGGTCAATTAAATTAATTTAAGCTCTACCAACCCAACTTTACATACAAAAAGAAGAAAAAGATTAACCAAATCATATTTCATTTAATTATTTTAATCATATTCATGTATATGATGACTATCACTCTTAATTTTGGTGACAAAAAATATTTTTATCTAACTTTGTTTATTTGACTCAAAAATTACACGTAATTATAAATTACGAAAATCAATTCGTATAAGGCCAAAAATGCTACCTTCCCCAAATTGTAGAATTGAAATTATATTTTTTCACATTGCTAACATGTTATTCATATTCATATTATTTAATATATCCACCGCCACTCATATATATAAGAAAAGTTAATTTCACGAACCCGAAAATATATGAACAAAATTCAAAATTAATGAATATTTTAAATTATATATATTCATAAATACTTATTTGAATGACTTTGTCTCTAATTAATATTAATCCACAGTCCCCTTAAATTTGGTCCATGTTTGGTGCTACGCCATGAACGCTTGAAAAAAAAAGTAGGGTTAAATATTCAACAAAGGACTACCTAAAATTGTGAGATCTTTTGCGTGAGAAGCCACCTTAAGGAATTACCAATCTACTTAGGGTCCACATTACCAATATTAATTCTTCTTACATGAAACTCGACAACGATAGACATTGATCTTGTATCTCCTATTATTGGCTCAAAATCTTAGTACACTTTTCCTTAGCATTCTTATTAAGAAAAATCAGTTTGATTTTCGATTTTTCAATAATTAAATATGACTGGTGTCAGTGAAATTCTACGGTATCCCAGTAACCAAAATTAAAATAATTGTCTAGATCATTAGGATAATATTTTTGTAGCTATACACATTAATTGACCGATTGATGCTTACATGTATAATTTTTTGGGCAAAAAGTAGTGTATAAAAAATTAGGATGTCAAAGACTTTAAATGCAGGCGACGTGTGCGATGAGTCGGTACAGTCATAGTGGTAATGTCTCAATTTTTGTAAGAAAAGATTGTTTGATTTTCAAAGTCAACTGATAACAGGAAATCTTGACCATTCAACTTGTGTATTATTATGATTATTTTATGAGAAAAAAAAGTAATGTATGATTGCTACAAAGACTGAGACAGAATAATACCGACATTCGGATCATAATAATTTAAAACTTAATTAACGTTGTAACATTAATTAGCAAGAACAGGTCATGGCTGTGGAATTGGGTTGTTGGTGGAATGGAATTGGGGTGGTCTTATTTTATCAATTGAGATTGCATCACTTGGAAATTAATGCAAGAATTTTTTGATCTGATAATTTTATAAGTGATTTATATTAATGTGGGGATGGATAATATTATGGAGTTAGTAACAGACATTTCTACAGTATTTCTAACATCGACGTACAATCCGACCCTGATGCATCCAACACCCTCCAATGTTTGGTCTCACCGTGACCCTAGCATCTGATCACTTTGTGATTATAATTCATGTGAAATTGTACAATTTGAAAAGAATCTATAAATAGTCGCTTTTCATGTAGTATGTACAACTTTATTACCCTAACATTCTTACGATTTTTACTTTCTTCTCTCTTATATCCTACCAGATTTAAGTATTGGAGGATTGTAATAAAGCTTTTCCGATATGGTTCTAAAACCTGTCTATTTTGCAGGCTTTCCAACTATATAAGATATTTAAGGTGTAATTTGTTCATTATTATCGGCAATCCCTTGTGTTCATTTTAAAATACTTAATCCGTAAAATTTGTATAACATATATATATATATATATATTGAAAGAAAAAAATGAAAAGTAATAAATTCATAATAAAAGAAATATGCACATAAAAAGGACCTAAAGAGTGAACATAAAATAATTTTTTTTATATGGGTTGTTAATATAGCGAGCAACCCCCAAGAGTTCTACCAAAATTAAATAATTGCATCTTAGTTAATCTTTAACGTCATCTTGATCTTGCAATTAATTAATTAAATATAAAGACTATTTCGTCACCGACTTTCTGAAAATCGAGTAATAGGATCTATGCCTCAGCACGACACAAGGGTCGAAATTTTTGCCTCAGGATTTTCTTCCACATGGACAGAGTAATTCAGTATGCATTAGCTGTAAACGAGTTGTAATATTTTTCAGATCATAGCATGCCAGCAGTCGTGTGACTGCCGGAAATGCTGAATATTGCCGGCCGGCCGGCCTGTGCTTGGGTCCGGCGGATTAGCCAGGTGTTTTTTCTTCATTTTTTTAGTTTTTAACTAATTAAATCGAGTTAGATACTTATTCAAGCTAAAGCTTTCGGTAAATTTCATTCAAACCCCATAAAATTTGGTGTGATTACAAACACATATATATTAGATCTAAAATTACAATTATTTCCTTTGAGTTTTACATAACATTTACTAACACGATCGGGATAGAGTAAGAGTATTTTAATACTCTAATGGGATCCTACCGAACGGAGTTACAAGCAAGATGGAACAAACCTCAGATGGGATGATTGTAATCTTCACTCTAACAAGTTCAAACTTTAGGGGGCGTCAATGTAATTACTCTAAAGTTTTTCTAACTTGTGCCCTAGCCTTTGGAAGATAAAATTATAAGTATAGAATATTCTACGGACACCTTTTGGGTGACGTTTAATGTAACTCAGACAGAATTATACTAATAAGAAACTAATCTTCAATCTCTTGTCCCTCGCAGTTACTTTCTTTTTTATATTTTTCTCACACATATAGTATTTTTCTAATTTTCTTTTGGTTTTAAGGCTGCCAAAGGTCTAAGATCAGGCCTAGAGGGCTACAAAGGCCTGGAAGCTGGGCAGAACATTCAATTTGAGTTTCAAGAAGATCTTGAGAGAACAAACTTTGAAGGAACAAAAATCATAGCCTGAGTTGACAGTGTGAATCAGCTGATCTGCGGGCTTTTACATTCATGATTCAAATGGTCCACCAATTTCATTCTCATCATCATCACCAAATATAAAATCTATGGACCACATGCATTCCAACTGCATGCATGTGGATATATGTACTTATTTTTTATGCAACAAGTTACAAGTGTGTCTATGTGTGCAGAAACTCTAGCGATATTGCCAAAAGAAAACTACAGGCTTTATTTATTAGGTCTTCCCCATTTCCCTTTCATTTTCACCTCATTTAAAATCATGGCTACCAAGCCTGGAAATGTTCATTGAAGTTAATACAAGCATCGGATAAGATCGCAGCATGGATTTTGGTAAAGGTCGTAATGTCAGAGGAATCATCACAGTTAGACATAAGGGCGTGTTCAATACATCTACACCGCAAAATTGATTTGAATGGAACGAAAATGACATACGTGGCAGAATCATAACCATAAAATACAACCCTTCACATGACAAGAAAATTTAAGATTAGCCCTTTGAGTAGTTTACTGTTAAAAGTACGTTTCATTCAGCTGTTAGAAGTAGATGTAGACGTACAATGTGAAATTTCAGCATTCGTCGACGTTAAGATAGTCCTATTCTAGCTACCTTAACCAAACACTCATAGGGAAAAGTTGAAAACTAAAACCATCAATACCTCAACAAACCAAACTAACCTATTAAGACCACATCCTTTGAATCCCAAAGAAGCTGTAGAAGTGGAATCGTGATTGTCCGAATTCCCATTGCCCAACTTGGACTTGGAAATAAGATGAGTCTCATATTTCATGACTTTTTCTTCACATTGTTTTACCCCAAAGGGTGCATAACCTGCTCTTACCAATCCAATGGAATAGCAGAGATTTGGGTTCCCCCAGGCCCCGAATCGCCTCCCCATTTTTCCATAAAACCAATCTGAGAATTTAAGCTCACCTGTCAGATTATTTCCATGAAGGTAAATTGCACTTACATTTGGCAGACTTGCAAGCTTTTGGGGGATATTCCCTGTGAGCTGGTTATCGTTGAGGCCCAAGAATCTCAGCCCTTTTAACTCTGCAATGGACTCAGGGATTCCACCTGTCAAGCTCATATTTGACAGGTCCAATGCAGTTAGGCCCCTCATGTTTTGCCATTCAAGACTCATTATTTCTCCACCGGTGGGATTGTTTGAAAGGACTAATTCTTGTAAGGAGCTCAGTTCTTGAAGTGATTGAGTCAATGCACCTGATAATCTGTTGTTGCTGAGGTCCAAAAGTGTTAAGTTCTTTAGATTTCCAAACTCTAGTGGGATCTTTCCCGCTAGCTGGTTGTTGCTCAAATCAAGCTTCAGCAGTGAATTCAACCCTCCAAAAGTCATAGGCAAGAAGCCAGAGAGTGAATTTCTACTCATATCAAGAATCAAGAGACGATTAAGCCCTCCAAAACTATCTGGGATTCTACCCTTAAATGCGTTGGCAGCAAGGTTCAAACGTCGCAAGTTTATCAAGGTCCCAATACTTTCCGGTAGTTCACCAGTTAGTCCATTTTCCATTAGTACCAAGGACTGAAGATTTCTGAGCAGTCCAAAAGCTACAGGAATTTCTCCTGTGAGGCCTGGATTCGATCGAAACTCTAGTGACTCTAAACTCTCCGCAAGAACTTCCCAATTCGTACTAGGAACTGATACGGGACGCTGGTTTGGTGAGACAAAGCAATTGAAGAATGAAAGAGATCTTAGGTGCCTTAGTGCAAACAAATGGGAGCTAAATTCCACATTTTGAGCACAACTGAGGGAGTTATCATGAACTGGTCCAATACTCAAATCAGTCACATACCAAAAGCCATCAAAAAGATCACAAGAAACACCCTGTGGAAGAACAAAACAATTGAAGATTTACTATCAACAAATCTGAAAATTATGGTATAAAAATTGTAACTAGCAATTTGCAGATTCTATCCTCTGAAGTACATGTGTTGAAGAAAAAATATTAATAATAACATGAAAATAAACATGAGACTAACGAGTCTCGAATGCATGAGTTCAAACTAACAATGGAGAGGAACACAAGCAAAAGATCTTTATTCAGTCTAGACACAATGCTTCACAAAGAGTATTGCTAGAAATAGGCATGGATTTGAGAAGCTATGTAGAGTGGGAATACCAAAAAATGAGAAACGACAAAGTTATAGTTGAAAAACTATCCAATTTGCTTTACACATTGATGCCTTGATGGGCTATAACAGTCAAAAGGAAAAAGGAAAAACAGATAACGCCTGCTTTTTAACTAGTAACCTCTATGATTTATATTTGACAACTCTGCCAACTGATCGAAATCCTAAGTAGCATTCCACTTTTCATTCCAAGAATCTTGAGATGAGAGAAAGACTCAACAACATACTCAGATTTAACTGAAAAAAACATAAAACATTAACAGAGAAGAAGTGAAAGGTATTCTCGTAATATAAGTTTAAAACGGTCTTGTGGGGAGGAAATTATTCACCTGTATAGGTGTCCAACCACAAGGATCTGGATAAAGATCTGAACCATTCCACCATTTGCCTACAAAACCTTGAATAGCTGAATACAGCGCCTCTTGCTCTGTTCTTTTCATTGGAGCTCCCAAACTTTCATCTTCTCCATTGCATGGTGCACTCAGATAAAATATGCAGAGAACAAGAATGGAGAAACTCATATATTTGAGCTTTTTCATGGCGGTTTTAAGCCCAAAAAAGTGTTGGAGTCACACTGGAAAAGAAATTTGCCAGAGCCAAGAACCAGCAATCAAGAAACAAACCAACCAAAGGAAATGTACAGAATTTGGCTCCAAGAAAACAGCTCTTTTATATATCTCCACAAACAAGATTACCCTATTAGTTAAATTACTTGCATGAGCTGGAAAGCTACCAAGAACGTAAAGATGGAGGCAAATTTTCAAATATGAAAAGTGTATCAATCTATCCCAGCTATCCTCTCAGAGAACTCAATGCTGACACTTAACAAGTATAAGGATCCTACGGAACCAAATCAGAAAGAGGAAGTGAAGATTGACATTACAACCAAATTCACAAGCTGAGACGCTCTTTCATGGTAGTGTTTATAGCAAGGCTAAGGTAGTAAATGAACTAATGAAGTGTAGACAGTAGGCTGTAGAGTAGCAGAGGTAGCAGAAGACTTAGCTCTAGGGTGTCTTTTGCAGCTGAAAAAGCTAAGAAAACACAGTTATCAGTGCAAAGAAATAAAAGGCAATTATGGTAATGTCAATAATAAGATCAGAGCAGTGGAAGCTGATGGAGAAAGGCAGCTAAAATTCTACTCCAAAGGACTCTATCGCCAAAAGGGTCTCCATGATTTCCCTTTTATCAATGGAAAAAGACTGATTCTGATCAGTAATGAATGAAATTATCTTTACCAGGACAAGAAAAAAAGAAAAGAAAAAGGAAATGTAGAGAAACAAAGAGATGGTATTAATGTTTAAGCAGTTGAGAAATTTATGGTTGGATTTATTTAGATCTCTGATTAAAGGTTTTGTAGGGAGATGGTGGGGTTGTAGGGGGACCATTTTGCATAACGAAAGTGAAGATGGGCATATAAATTCATGCAAGACAAAGGTAGTTTTTGTCTCTGGGTAGCTTGTTCTCACCTTTTGGGCTGTTGGGTTTTAAACAGATTGCTGTGATGGAAAGGACAAAAGAGTGGGCATGGAGATGGAGAGCTATGAAATTTAGGCAACTATTTTTCCGGCTAATTATGGCCTTCAATTAATTACCATTCATTATACGCCCCAAGTAGTGTCAATTCCACTCAAAAAAATTCAAAAGAAATTAATATTGCATGGTCTTTAATTGAGTTTTATTTGTTATAAATATAATCTATTGTTCAGAAACAAAGGTTCTATATAATTCTATCACTAAGATGTTATAATATAAAATCTTTCAAAACAAAGTGACGGTCCCACTTAAGTTACATTACGTTGTTCCCAACAATTTTAACACAACAAAACTTTCAAACACTAATCCTTTCTATGTTGTTTGATGATATTCATAATGCTAGTTGAACAATTCAGAATTGTATATAAACACCGATACATATACATTTGTGTCTGTGTGTTTTTTATGCATGTCTATTTCATACAGAAAAAAACAGAGTCTGTGTACAGTGTGTTGGAAGGAGAGGGGACCAAAGAGATAAATGTAGTATAATGAGGAGTTAATGGAAGTTGGATGGTTTTGGTTGGTTTTAAGAGTTTAGGACCACCCAAAGTGAGCTTTGGAGAAAGCAAAAAGCTTATAGCTATCCCACTCTACTCTCTTCTCTTCTTGCCAGCCTCAACAACCTGAATGGTCATTTTCTCCACTTGGTCCATTTTCCTAATCCCATTCCTCTCTCACAAAATATACTAATAATCAAACAAATTTTTCCCCTTAATTCTTTGAGATTTATGCTTGCTTTCATGCTCAGTTGAGATGTATGTTTTGTTCAAAAACAATTTTGCATAAATCTTCAGGAGTGCAAGATTAGTTGTTCCAGATGAGTAGGTTCCCTTATGGTCATTAATTAAGCCCCATATGAATAGGCTACAAGTTTGGACCACATATGAATGAGAAATCATAGCCTATTATGATTGGAGTGCTGTGCTGGAGATTTGCATTTTAGTGAGAAAATCTAAAATTCAGAAGAAAAGGTAATGGCGTTGCACCATAAACGAGGTTTCTGATGCTAAGTTGTCCCTCTCTTGTCTTCAATTATAGAGTTGAGACATAATCATTAGCTTTATGAGGTATAATTTTGGACATAAAACGGCTAACATTGACAACCCTTTCACCCATAGGTTGCTAAGAATTGATTGATCTTGGTCCGGTAAAGAAAACAGTGAAAATTCAATTATTGAAACAGCAAATGTGATAACCTGATTATAGAGCTAATTATACTTGGAAG
The DNA here is from genome assembly GCF_000512975.1 of Sesamum indicum. Classification (NCBI taxonomy): domain Eukaryota; kingdom Viridiplantae; phylum Streptophyta; class Magnoliopsida; order Lamiales; family Pedaliaceae; genus Sesamum; species Sesamum indicum. The sequence goes on along the minus strand of NC_026145.1, from coordinate 10,390,783 downwards.
GGTTCTAAAAGAAAAAGAGACCCTGACAATTAAGAATCCTCTGATTTTCCTACTGGTAATACACAACATCTCGACAACTAAAGTTCTAATGAACTGGCATGCTAAAAGAATACAAGTGTTCCCTTTCCACCTTTGCAAACCACAGGAGATGTAAAGTATCACGATGTGAAGAATGTCCAAAGCTTCCTAGTTATGGAAGCCTCACCAAGATTCTCGTCTCCATCATCATCGTCTTCATTGTCATCATCTTCTTCTACAATGTGCAATGTACTGTCATGCTCATCATCATTGTACTTTGGAGTACCATTCACCTCCTCACTCAAATCTACATACTCCGCTGATTTTGCAGCATCAGCATTTTCATCAATGTTGGCTTCCGATGTCTGAAACTGGATTTACAGCATGCAAGAAATATAAGGAATGAATTAACTGAGTTATGTATCACAAAGGCACTATAGCAAAAGGGATGAGAAGACTTACCCGGACTACTCTATCAGTCGAGACAATGTGTGTTTTCACAGTTTTATAAGAAGCAACCTGCACTAGTTCCACAGGGTTGCCATTCTGACTGGTGACTTCTTCTGGTGGTGCGGAAGTAATTTCAGTCTCCGGCGATACAATAGCATTACCAACTTCTTTATCTGTTTTTCTCACGCTGTCCATAGAAGCAGTGACGTCCTTGCCCTTACTGAACAAAAAACATCGAGTATTTAGCCAAACAAATGGCTAATCTTATGAAGAAATAACAGGCTGCAATTACAAGTCTAGCTGGTTCAACTGGCTGTTCTTCAGACTTCGATGCAACTTTGAGCAAAGAGGTTCTCAAATTTATCCAACCATATTATGATTCAAAAAGCAAGTTTGTCACATTAGGAGTTTGAAGGGCCCAAATTATACAAAATTCCTTCAATTTTTCATATATGAAATTACT